>NW_028261383.1:32416440-32633940 GCF_051295495.1 Thamnophis sirtalis
ATTTGGTTTTTCCTCTCTGCTCTAAATAATTTACAAAAGCAGAGATATTCAAACATGGGGAACGCTTTCGTTGCCTACCGTGGTCATGTTGTCACTGCCGTTACTGTTACTGTGGCTTCTGCTATTGTATTTTGCATCGGTAAGTCACCCAAACTCTAATATTGCAAGCTAGATAATGATTTCATTTCTACTGAGGAGTTTGTTTGTTTGCATTCCCGTTCTTTCCCCCACCCCACCCCACCCTGCCTTTTTCTGTGGGATAGCAGCAGCCAGGTTAGTGAAGGGGGTTGGGCTGGCTCTGGTGAGACCCAGGTTGCAATCCTCTCTTAGCCACAAAAGCTCCTTGGATGGCTTTGGGCCCTTTGCCTTCTCTCTCAGCCCAGCCTACCTCACGGGGTTATTAAGTGGGGTTTTTTTTCCTGCGAGACCGGTCTACCCAATCGGAATGGGACTGTCCTCCTTGTAGCTTTCGCTGCCCTTTGTTTGCCCCCAGGGTTTCTCCCCCAGTCATTCATCTCTACCATTTCATCTCCGCTGTTAGGACTCTCGCTATTCACCCTAGGCAATGGGACCCATCCTCTTCCGTCCCTGGCCCTTCGCCACAGGCCATTGGGAGAAATACTGTTCCTTTTGGGCTCAAGAGACAGTTGACCGACAGCCAATTGGAGGAAGGGAAGGGAGAAAGAGAGAGGGAGGGAGGGAGAAAGTGTTCTGTGTCAAGCTTCCAGTTGCCTTAGGTTCTTTGTATCCTAATTATTCTAAATTGCTCTAGTCATGTAATCTAAATTGCTCTAGTCATGTAATCTAACTACACTGTAAAACTCAGTCATATAGCCTAACTTAGATTTACATCCTTCCTGGTAGTATTTCTGTTTTGTTTTGTTATCTTTTCCCTTCTCTGTTTGCTTAATTGTCCATTTGGTCCCCTTATTAATAGCACAAAAGGTGTGAGGATTGCTCTGGTATTCAGAATAGAGCAGTAATGGCTAATCTTTTTCCCATCGTGTGCCAAAAGCGGGGGGGGGAGCACAGCGGGGGGGTCGTTCGTGGGTATGACCACACCCATAATTTTATAGGTTCACCTTCACGGAGATAGAGCATAGTTACGTGCTGATTCCTGGAGGAGAGGGGAATATATAGATACATAGATTTATATAGAATAACAAGTTTCTACTTTAATGCGATAATACTTATTACTTTTTATTTATTATTATACCCTTCAAATTCTATATCTATTGATGGGATAATTTTCTTAGTTTAGCTTTGGAAGGAAAAAGGGTTTATCTCTGTTGAAAAGACATGAACTTGGGAAAACTGACTAGTTCCTGTGCCTAATAATTGCTTTAACAAGATGGTAATTATTCAGTATTTTGTTATTCTTTCTAATTAGCCTCCTGGGACTATCAATTCTTGAAATGAGTCAGACAAGGCTACTGTTTTTAAAAAAACTGCTGTGGCTTACATAAATTAAGAGAAATGGTATAATAATAGATATGTTAAATATGGTGGTAAGCAAATGAATGATGGAATGTTTGCATTAAAAGAGTTTTGTTTTTTTATAAAACACACACACACACACACACACGGATTATAACCTCAACTTTTAAAATAATATTGGCACAAGTTTTTTAAAAAGCATCGCATTTATTAGAGGGAGTTAAGTTCTCTGTCTCTGTCTCCCCCTCTTTCATTCTACTTCTTTCTCCCTCTTTCCCTATGCTTAAGGTTAAGTTGTGAGCCGCCCTGAGTCCCCCCAGGGAAAAGGGCGGCATATAAATAAACTTATCTATCTATCTATCTATCTATCTATCTATCTATCTATCTATCTATCTATCTATCTCTATCTAAGGTTCAATATGCTGCTTGTAGCATTTCAAAACTCCTGTTTTTTTCTATCTGTGAGATGTCCTGGTAGTACCCTTTCCACATACAAACTGGCAAATTAACTTGCTCCCAAAGATAGAAATGGTAAGTAGAACTAACATAAGGAACATTCCATCAGTTCCATGGGGACATAACCAGGATATGAATATTTAAATTTGATACTTTAATACAATCACCATCTCAATGTAATAAAATACCAATTTGAGGTAGCCTGAATGTGTTTTCAAAATGTGATGTATACCTAAGGTTGAAACGTGTTGGGGAACCTTACCACAGAAGCATGGTGAACTCTTAATAATACACATTTAAGCTTGAGCAAAGATAAAAGAGAGGAAAAATGCTCTCTCGGCACAAAGAAATCTTCCCCAACATTTGGGGGGAGGGAGAATGCGAAGGATTTTTTAGCTTGGACCTGAGGCAACTCTAAATTCGACACAGAATACTTTCTCCCTCACCCTCTCTCTCTTTCTCCCTTCCCTTCCTCCAATTGGCTGGCAGCCAACTTTCTCTTGAGCCCCAAAGGCCAGAATGAGCAGTATATCTCCCAATGGCCCGTGATGAAGGGCCTGGGATAGAAGAGGCTGGGTCCCATTGCCCAGGGCGAACAGCTAGGGTCCTAACAGCGGAGGTGAAGTGGTAGAGGTGAATGACTGGGGGGAAAACCCTGGGGGCGAACAAGGGACAGCGAAGGGCACGAGGAGAACAGTCCTAGACCTTATGGGACGGAGGATACTGCTTCTGCTTTCGCCTTTCAGCCCCAATCCAGGAACCTTCGCAGGCAGTCGCTTTCACAACAAACTATTCATGTTTTACTGACAAAGAAATAAAGGGAAACTAGTGTAAATCTATTTAGCTCTCTTCAGCTAGCCATACCCTTCTGGGATTCGAACCCGGGCTGCTTGCATATTAGGTAGATGTATTAACCTCTAAGCTACGGGCTCTCCTCGCTTTGTTGGCTATACCAGGGGAGAGATTAAGTGTTTTTTTCTGGTGAGACAAGTCTATCAGGGCAGCCAGGTCTACCTAATTATGGGACGGAGCATACTACTTCTGCTGAAACATACATTGCTCACAGAGTTATTGTGGAGAGAAATGGAACCAAGAGATTAAGAGGCCCCATCCAGATCAAGCTTTACTTTGTGCTTGCAGTTCGCAAAGGCTGAGAACGTTGGCACTGTGAAAACCACAATTCTGAAACAGGAAATACAAGACTTTACTTTAAAAAAAATTATCCTCTCTCTCTATTCCAAAAGAGATAGAAACAGAGAAGTAAGGACCTGCCTTTTCCCATATATGAGACATGATCCGGTAGTTTTCCATCATCTTATCACCCACTCTAACTTTTAATTCCCCGAGGCAAAAGATCAATATTTATTTATTTTATTTTATTTTTTATGTAGTTAGTTTGTCAAACATGTACAAGATAACAGGTATAAGAATAAACATGGACATGAATAAAGGAAATGAGTTCAAATAAATGGGGATAGCAGGACAGGGACAGTAGGCACGCTGGTGCGCATATGCACGCCCCCTTTACGGACCTCTTAAGAACGGGGTGAGGTCTATGGTGGACAGTTTAAGGTTGAAGCTACGATGGTTTGAGACAGTAACAACGGAGTCAGGTAGAGCATTCCAGGCGTTGACCACTCTGTTGCTGAAGTCGCATTTGCTGCAATCAAGTTTGGAGCAGTTTACCTTGAGTTTGTATCGATTGTTGTATCGATGGATGGCTGCTCCCCCCCTCCCAAGGTCTCGTGATTGCATTTTGGGCCTGTATTCACATCCGTTTGCAGTGCCCCACAGTCACGTGACTATAATTTACCAGTTTTTTTTTTTTTTTTTGCTGGAAACCAATGCTCACATTGTTTCTGTTTTTTTTAAAAAAAAAAACACTAATTGAGGAAAATGGATTTGCTTTACGACCACCACATTCAGTTAACGACTGTGGCAAAAAAATGGTTGTAAGGTCAAGTTGATCATGTGATGCCTCAGCTTGTAACCATCATGACTTACATCAGAAATCCCAGGCTTCGTTACGGTCCTATATCGAGGATCAGCTGTATTCCTCATTCCCATTTGTGATTGGTTAACTAAGGAGAGTGTTTGTTAGATCATGATTTCTTTTTTACCCCCTTAGTATACCTGGTATACAAGCCGACATTAAACCCAGACTGTAAGCTGCTCTTGGCAGCCTCTGAGCATGGGAGACGCCCTTGCCCGCCTGACTGGATTGGGTACCAGATGAAATGTTTCTACTTCTCAGATAAAGAAGAAACCTGGTCTGCTAGTCAAGACTTTTGCTCTTTGCACAACTCCTCTCTGGCCATTATTGAAAAGGAAGAAATGGTAAGAGGTGAAAATACCCAACTGCGTTGTGGATGGTAGCAATTTCTGCAGTTCTATCAATAGTTTTTCATTTTGTGCAAGTCTGTGACCGTAGCAAAGATTGAAAAAAGGTTTGCATCGATTTTCGTTAAGAGATCATCTATGGCTTTATAATTTACGACCAGTGTCTCTAACCTATGTCTACTACAGGTAGACCTATTTAATGATTGCCCTGTTTAGTGACCATTCAAAGTGTGTGTGCAGCAGCTGCCAAAAAAAGCCAACACAGTTCTAGGCTGCATAAATAGAGGGATAGAATCAAGATCACGTGAAGTGTTAATATTGCTTTATAATGCCTTGGTAAAGCCACACTTGGAATAATGCATTCAGTTTTGGTCACCACGATGTAGAAAAGATGTGGAGACTCTAGAAAGAGTGCAGAGAAGAGCAACAAAGATGATTAGGGGACTGGAGACTAAAACATATGAAGAATGGTTGCAGGAACTGGGTATGTCTAGTTTAATGAAAAGAAGGACTAAGGGAGGCATGATAGCAATATTCCAATATCTCAGAGGTTGCCACAAAGAAGAGGGAGTCAAGCTATTCTCCAAAGCACCTGAGGGTAGAACAAGAAGCAATGGGTGGAAATTAAACAAGGAGAACTGAAGAGAAATTTCCTGACAATTGGAACAATTACTGTAATCAGTGGAACAACTTGCCTCCAGAAGTTGTGAATGCTCCAACACTTGATGTTGGGTGACCATTTGTCTGAAGTGGTGTAGGGTTTCCTGCCTAAGCAGTGGGTTGGACTAGATGACTTCCAAGGTCCCTTCCAACTCTGTTATTCTAGTCTAAAGTTACTTTTTTTCCAGATTTCATCTTTCCAGCTTTTTTTCTACTGTAGCTTTTTCACTTCTTTTTGTTCTGTGTTCTGGAACTGAGTCCAGTAAACACACCAGCCTCTCCTTTTTTTAAATAGCTGCACCCCTTTTAAAGGTAACAGCTCCTTTTTCTCCTGGGTGGAGAAAACCCTTCAGGGAAAGGAAGCAAGAGAAAAAAGCACAGTCGCTTTGCCTTCATGCAACCTCTACTGGGATATATTGAAGTCATTGATATTAGGACTGATTAGCACTCTGATATGACTCTAAAAGGAGCCTTTGAAGTCTATGGGGTGTAGACACAGCAGCTCTCTCCAACTATTTAAAATAGCTGCATCTTTTCTTGGGATTCTGGGACAGGAGCTGGCTTAAGGAGCTGAAGACATACTGAATTCATGTTCTGGAATGCTTTAGGGAAAATGGAGCAAATGGTCTTTGTATCCTTGTATGAACTCCTACATAATATATAATCAAACAATATTATAGACTCTAAATGTTGGTGATTTGATTATTGAGGAAATGGGTAAATGGTTAAAACATATGTATACTTGGGGGGTCTGTAAACATTTCAGAGTGATTTAATGTAATTTAACATTTATTCTGTCCAAAGGATTTTGTGCAGCGTTACAAAGATAGCATTTCCCACTGGATTGGCCTCCATCGAGACCCGAACCAACCCTGGAAATGGGTCAATGGAAATACTTCAACGTGAGTCATCCTTTCTCTCTTACGTCTTCACTTAAGGAGTAGTGAGATGGGCGGCATATACATTTAATAAATTAATTAAATAAACTCTACACCAGCCAAATGCTGAAAAGAAATGGCGTGCAGTTTATTCATCATCCAGGGTGTTCTTACATCAAGCACAAATGCACAGCATTTTTTCATAAATTCCATCTTTGTGCCTAAAACTAGAGAATTTCAAGAATGGAAGCAAGCCATTGAGATGTAGAGATTAAGTTGTTGGGCTTGAGAAACCCAGGTTAGATCTCTGCTCAACCATAAAAGACTTCAACTCCCAGAATTCCTCCTCTCGCTCTCCATCTTGATGATGTGCGGACGGGTGGGGGGAGGGAGCTGGAACTGGTTCTAAACGGCACTGTAGATTTGTGGAACCTCTTCTATAGAAGAGGTTAGAACTGGCAGAAACCCACCCCTGGGTTGAGAGGAAAACAAGGCTATGGGGACATGGCAGAAAGGAGATATTGCTAGAGTAAGTTGATAGCATGGTTAGATGCTATACTGGTATCCTATTTTCTTCACTACCAGTTCAGTAGCGGGAGTGCACGCTCTCTAGGCAAGCACAGAAGGTCCGTGATGATGTCTGGGTGGGTGGGTGGAGTCTCGCGCTGCTGCCACTACCAGTTCACCCAAACCAGTGCGAACCGGCAGAGTACCAGCTGTGGTTAGATGCCAGTAGGGACACAGCTTTTCATTCTTGCTGCCCTTGTGTTGCAGGTGGGAGGTCCTCGGTGATGGAGGGAACTGTGCCTTCCTGAATGACGAAGGGAGAGCAAGCTGTTCCAGGTGCCGTACCATCCATCACTGGATATGCAGCAAACCTGATGAATTCACAAGCCCAAAGATAGTTTGAAGACGTGGCTTCCAATCCACTCAACTGGAATTATCTCATAATATTGGCTAAAGTAATACATGGGCCTTACTTGCAGAGAAGTAAGTGGTGGATATGCCCAAAAACAAAAAAAATATTAGACAAAAATACATACATGGTTAGAAAAAGTGATAAAGCAACATATAGATTTAAAACCAGAAATATTTTTGTTGGGCATTTTACCGGATAAGTATAACAAAGGGGATCCATATCTGATTTGAGAAGTATTAACTGCAGCCAAAAGTTTATTTGCACAACAATGGGAAAGTGAAGAGATCCCATTCCCGAACTTCCAGTTTGCACATTGGGAAGACAACTGACGGGCACTTTTAAAAAGTTAAAAACACAAAAATATAAGAAAAGGACTAATACTACAGGGAGGGTAACTAAAATGGGTAAGCTGGACCCGTGTCCAATGTTCCCTCTAATTTTTTTTCAGTGTGAGCGGAAAAGTATAGTGTTTGAGCTGCACAGTTTCATGCCTGAGCACCTAAGAGAGCAACAGTTTGAACTGCTGTCACGTCTGCTGGACATTTGCGCAACATTCCAAGCGTCAAGCGCCGATTGCTAGCAAGGTTTCAGCCTGATGAATGCCAGGCATGAAAAGTGCCACTCAAACACTATACTTTTCCGCTCACCCTGAAAAAAAAAAGGCTCTCTGCTCAGCTTTTAGATTGTTAGACTGGCTAGAGAGAGACCTGGCACCAACCAGCCTGGCATTTTGCAGGCAACCCGTCCTCTCACATTCCTTTGGAATGCAACCCATCACATTTGAATTAGATTTTGCCAATTATCCTATTAAAAGATAATGCTATTATTCTAAAATATGACTAACTCAATATTAAAAACTGTAAATATTTAATGCTGATAAATAATAGCAGTAATTGTTATTTAGTATGATTAAAATCAGTATTGATATATCAATATAATAGCTATCAAAATTGACAATAAACACTAAAATAACAATACAAATATATAATGTGGAATATAAATATAATAAATATAATATATAAATGCAACATAAATGTAATAAAATAATTTATCATGAAACTCTCCCCCTTTAAAGTAGTAAGATCAAATAAATAGTCTAGCAAGTTTGGACTATATGCTATATGTTATGTTACTTAAGAATATATATACCTCAGAATCAGATACAACTTCCACATCATTTCCAACTGAGTCAATAAAATCATATGCATGCCAAAACTATTTTAAATAAAGATATGAAATGAATCAAGTATTGCATTTATTTTTCAAAATGAATGTACAATTTTTTTATTATTTAATTTTTGTACCCTATCTTTACTAACTAACGTTAACTTTAAAAAGATGTTACATCAGACTACAATACAAGTAATTAAATGAAGACTAAAATAAGTGTTTTGGCATATTGAGCTTTTTATATTTCTTTCTAATATTGCTTCCTTAGTTGAGAACTTCCTCCTCAGCTTACTTACGCATTAACTGTTTGTTGCTTTTATGGTTTATTCATTCACTGCTCCGTCTTCAGTTTTTTTCACAGGGGGCAGGGCTTCCTTCCTTCCTTCCTTCCTTCCTTCCTTCCTTCCTTCCTTCCTTCCTTCCCTCCACTCCTTTGGCCACCAATTTTGATCCAATTCGCAATTCGTATACTTTTTCTACCACCATCTCATCAAGTGGAATCACACACACAGACACACATATACACACACAGATGTTCTTTGGGGGGGGTTGTTGAATTACTCCGCCTCACAGCAAAGAAACGGCGCAAAGTTGGCGCAGCATGTGTTCGGCCCCCGCTTACGCTGAATCACATCCGTGGCCGGCAGGACCAGGGATTTGCATTGCAAAGCCGCCAGTCCTCTTGCTTCTTCTCCTTCTTTGCCAGTGAAGCTGTTTTCACCCTCCCCAGGCTCCTATAAAGCCTCTGGAGCCTGGGGAGGTCAAACAATGGCTTCAAAAAAAGGCTAAAGTCAGTTGGCCAGCGCGCACAAGCACTCTGGCCAGCTGACAGGGAAACATCTCACGTTCCCTGACAAACTGCTCCATGTGCCACCTGTGGCCCGCATGCCATAGGTTCGCCATCCTGGGTATAGGGTTTCCTGCCTAGGCTAGAAAACCCCAAGGCCCCTCCCAACTCTCTTATTCTATTCTATTGTTAAATTTTCCTACCATCCACAACAAAAAATACAGGAAAGACTAAACAAACAAACAAAAAAACCCTCCTTAGTTTGTATTTTGCTTACACATTTAATTTTTTAAAGTTTTTTTCCCTGTAAGGTTAAAATACAGTTTTGTTACAAAAAATATATTACACATTTTTTTAAAAAATACAGCAAAAACTGCAAACATCAATGACTTTCTCCAGCATCAGAAAGATTGATTTTTCAATCACAATGTTTTTCCAACAAATCTTTACTTTTAACAACATTGCTAGCAATAAGATGGACTTAACTATATATGAACTCAATATGAACTGGACTTGTACATAATTAAGATTAGAAAGAAAAAGAAAGAAAGAAAGAAAGAAAGAAAGAAAGAAAGAAAGAAAGAAAGAAAGAAAGAAAGAAAGAAAGAAAGAAAGAAAGAAAGAAAGAAAGAAAGAAAGAAAGAAAGAAAGAAAGAAGTTAGGAAGGAAGGAAGGAAGGAAGGAAGGAAGGAAGGAAGGAAGGAAGGAAGGAAGGAAGGAAGGAAGGAAGGAAGAAAGAAAGAGAAAAGTTCAGATGTGCCAATAGCAAAATGGCTCTATGCCGCCCCCTGCTGGCCACATCAAGCCAGCTGTGTCAAATCCTCCCATTTCCTAGCAATAATTGGTGGATAAGGGTGAAGAAGAGAGCAGTTGAATTGGCAAAACTAGCTGTGTGCTTTCTCCCCTTGTGAAGCCAAAGTGAAGGGCATATATGTGTTTTTTCTTAGCTGTTAGTGCAACTTTAAAATATGTGGATGTACCAGGCTTGAGAATTCTGAGGCTTAAAGTCCATACATTTTAAAATACATAAATTAACATGAGAACATAAAAAACCATTAAGTAATAAAATTTTTAAAGCATCCAGAAAAGCAGATGTATACATGATCCTTCGCCCTAATCAAACAAGTAAGTCACCTCTAGGATTACATTCAATTTTGCATTTTTAACTTCAGAAACTTTTCAACTTCCTGTAATTTTTCATGGCACAATATATGACTTCATTAACATGAACTGCACATTATGAAATACAGGTATCCCTCAACTTATGATCACAACTGAGCCTAAACTTTATGTTGCTAAGTGGGAAATTTGTTGTGACTTTTGCCCCATATTACAACTTTTCTTAGCACCTCTGTTAAGTGAATCACTGCAGTTCTTAAATTAGTAACATCGCTGTTAAGTGAATCTGGTGTTTCCCCATTAACTTTGCTTGTCAGAAGGTCGCAAAAGATGATCACATCGTTCTGGCACACTGCAACTGTTGTAAATGTGAGTCGGTTATCGAGCGTTCAAATATAAATCAAGCGCAATAGTTGTATGTGTGAAAAAACAGCCATAAGTCACTTTTTTTCCCAATGCCGTTGTAACTTTGAACAGTCACTAATGAGTTGTAAGTGGAAGACTACCTGAATAATTACCCCAGTGTAATTATTGCAGAATGCTTCCTATTGTGGTTCGGTAGGAGCCTTTGGAGCTGCTATCAGACTGACACAGAAATCTCCTGTGAGTGGTTTCAGGATGGTCACAGGAGAAGATAACAAGCAGCTGGGGCTCGTTAAGGATCTCCTCCTGCGGATAAAAGACTAATGGTGCCACGCCTAAGTTGCAGAAGTCAACGTCGTTCGTTCGTTAGTTCCGTTCCATTCCTGTTCTAGTTCGTGTTCATGATTCAAAGAAGCACTTGGATAAGTGATTTGCTTTATATAAACCTGGTTTGCTGTGAGAGTTTGTTTTTGCATTTGCTGTTTAACTTTTTGCCAGAGAATTTATCTATGTTTATTTTGGGCTCGCAGCCAGCAAAAGCGGGAACTGATAAAGACATTCCTTTGCAAGCTGTGTGTGGCTGTCATTTCTGAACGAGCAAGGGGGGGGGGGGGGTCAGAACAGCTTCTTAGTTTTTCTCTTGAATGATTTATATCATCAGAGTTTCTATCTCACAGATCCACTTAGTCACAGCACTGCAAGATTCTGAGATGATTTTGGATCCCTTCAACATCACACAGCTGTTTCTTTCAACCTCGGTTATGTTTGGCAGCCTGTAGAATAAGGGAGCAAGCAAGGAAGATTGTCAAGGTTTTTGTAAAGTTTTCAAAGTTTGCAAAGTTATTTTTATTTATTTTTCAATTTTAAAAATATAAATATTCCATCTTTCCTTAAGCAGTGTGTCATCTGGGTGCAAATATTTAGAATATAGAATAATAGAGTTGGAAGAGACCTTGAAGATCTTCTAGTCCAACCCCCTGCTTAGGCAGGAAACTCTACACCACTTCAGACAAATGGTTATCCAACATCTTCTTTAAAAACTTCCAGTGTTGGGGCATTCACAACTTCTGGAGGCAAGTTGTCCCATTGATTAATTGTTCTAACTGTCAGGAAATTTAACCTTAGTTCTAGGTTACTTCTCTCCTTGATTAGTTTCCACCCATTGCTTCTTGTCTTGCCACCAGATGCCTTGGAGAATAGCTTGACTCCCTCTTCTTTGTGAGATATTGGAACACTGCTATCATGTCTCCCCTAGTCCTTCTTTTAATCAAACTAGACATACCCAATTCCTGCAACCGTTCTTCCTATGTTTTAGCCTCCAATCCCCTAATCATCTTTGTTGCTCTTCTTTGCACTCTTTCTAGAATCTCAACATCTTTTTTACCTAGTGGTAACCAAAACTGAATGCAGTATTCCAAGTATGGCCTTACCAAGGCATTATAAAGTGATATTAACACTTCACGGGCCCACGTGGAGGCTCAGGGAGGGTGGGAAATGGGCCTCCCAGAAGTTCTAGAAGGCCAGAAATGGGCCTGTTTCCGGCCTCGGGGGGGGGGGCTCTGGATCCCGGGGGGCAGCTTTTACCTTCCCATAGGCTCGAGGAAAGCCTACAGAGCCTGAGGAAGACAAAAATGGCCGTGTGGTGCAGGAGGCCGACTAGGTCACACCCACCATGGCCACACCCACCCAGCAACTGGGCAAGAGAACCCATTGCTGAAATTTTTGAAGCTCACCCCTGCATGGCATGTGAGAAACTGGGCCATGCAAAAAGGCAAAGCCCCATCCGTGGGTTCCAGACAGCACACAAAACCATACCCCTCTGGTCCATGGAACAACCTCTCGCCACCGAACCGGTCTCTGGTGCCCAAAAGGTTCGGGGCCACTGATCTAATCAACTGCAGTGATTCACCTAACAACTGTGGCAAGAAAGGTGATAAAATGGGGCAAAACTCACTTAACAAATGTCTCATTTAACAACAAAAATTTGAGCTCAATTGTGGTCGTAAGTCAAGAACTACCTGTAAGGAGTAGGCCCAAAACACTGGAAGAAGAAAACAAGATATATATTTCCCAACTCAAACAGTCATAAATTGCATGGGAATACTCACCCCTCCTTATCACCGGTGTATAGGGAATTGTCCACCCACATCCATTCACGGGTGCTGAAGTTTGCAGAGAGTCCTATCCACCACAGTTGTGCTCCATTGGTGATACGCTGGATGAAATGCTGTCAAGAATATGTTTGTCAGTTCCTTGCCTGCTTAGTATGGCATAACAGAATCCAGCATTAGTGCATAAAACACACAAAAACAGCACATAAAATGTGTATGAACACCAATACAGTGAATTGGTTTTAAAATGCACAATTAAAATGATGAATAAATATAATTAACTTAAATTAAAAATCATCCGGAATAAAGATAGCCAGGCCCTCTTGTTCCTTTGATCACAAATTAAATAAGCAGTTACTAGAGTAACTGATGGCTGGATATCTAGGCCATTCAGCCATTGGACAACAGTGCCCTCAAGATGATGTACCATATTTTTCAGAGTACAAGATGCACCAAGATTTTGAAGAGACAATTTTTTAAAAAAATTGCACTCTGCAGACCTCCCAAAAACGGTCCATTTTTCACAAAAACGGGCCCCGTGTTTGTCAAAAAAAAGGGCCTGCATAGCCTTTAGGAGGCTTATAGAGTGCTCCTGAGGGCTGAGGTGTGGGGCAAAAACGAACAAAAAACGGTCTGTTTTTCGCTCATTTTTGCCTTCCACAGCCCCCAGGAGCACTCTGGAAGCCTCCTAAAGGCAATGCATGGCCATTTTAGCAAAGGGGGAGGAGTTTCAGGAGGCAAAAAATGCTGTATTCAGTGTATAAGACACATCCAGATTTTCACTGTCTTTTTTGAGGGAAAAAGGTGCGTCTTATACTCCGAAAAATACAGTAGTTCTTTCAGGGATCCAGGAAACCTTCTCATGGGGCATTTTGTCACAATATATGTAAAAAAAAGCAAAAGTTAGAATATTTTGGACATGTGATGCGATCAGTCCGGCTAAATAGGTAGTAACTCCGGCGGACACGTGACCATACTGGTTCTATGATCAGTGGTGCCATCTTGATTTTCTGTTCTGCACATGTGCAGAACAATCTTCATTTTAAAAATGTAATTTTTATTCGTTTTTTTAATGTTGTGCGCATGCGCAGATCGTTTTAAATGAAAATTGTGCACACATGCGAAATGTTTTACTACCGAACCGGTAGTAATGGCGGCTGGAACACACCTCTGTGCGACACCTGGAAAAATACGGCATCCTTCACTTAATCCTCCAGGGAAAGACTGAAGGCAAATGAGGCCCAGGCAGAAGAAGAACATCATGGCTTCAAAATCTAAGGGATTGGTTTGGAGAAAACTCAGCAGCACTTTTTCGTGCAGCTGTTGATAAAAATAGGATCAGCAACACGATCTTGTAAAGTGTGTGGGATGTTTGTGAGATGCAATACAGTATAATATTGCAGTACAGTATTGCACTTCCAGGGCAACATGACTTTGCCACAGCTAAATAGTCTACATATTCTGGCTGCTGGAAGGATCTGCCAACGAGAAGCAGCAGCATGAATGAATACTGTTTATAAATGAACACTCTGGGACATATTTTTCGGTTATTGTTAAGGAGTCTTCTGGCTTTGGTTTGGAGGCTAAAGAGGGAGAGCTGATGAGCTGTCCACCTGGAGTACTACTAGATCAGGGGTGTCAAACTCCAGGCCCGGAGGCTGAATCCGGCCCACGGGATGCTTAGATCTGTCCCACGGGGCCACCCTAGGAACAGGGAAGGACCAGACCAAGGTGCCTCTGCCAGTGAAAAGGGAGCCTGCCCATCCTGACTTCCCTACTGTCCTCCTTCCCTCCCTTCTAACCTTTGTTACATTTGCATATTTTCCTCTGCTGAGGACAACCTGGTTCTCTTTCCCTTCCTTGCTTGAAGAGGCGAGAGAAGAAAGAGAAGAAACTGGGGGAGGAAGGAGGGAGGGAAGAGAAGAGGGTAGTAAAGAGGGAAAGAGGGAGGGAAAGAAAGAGAGAAGGAGAGTTGAAAGGAAGGAAGGAAGGAGGGAGGAAAGGAGGGAGATTAAGAGAAAAGGAAGGAGGAGGGAAAGAGGAAGGGAAGGAGGAAAGGTATGTGAGAAGGAGGGGGGGACCGAAGGAGGGAAAGGAGGGGGAAGGAAAGGAGGAAAGGAGAAAAGAAAGGAGGGAAGGCAGGGGAGAAGGAAGTAAGGGGGGAGGGAAGAAAAGGGTATGGAAAAGAAGAAATGAGGGAAGAGAAGAGGGAGGGAAGGAATAAGATACCTAACCTTTGATGTTTATAATGATTTGATAGTATGGGAATATCTCGAAATGTAGTTGTATTGTTTTTTACAAATTATGGATGTTGCATTTTCTTTTTACCAATAAAATCTTTTTTAAAAAATTTAAAAAAAAGAAAAGAAAAGAAAAGGGAGCCTGAAAGGGCTGTGCATGGACCTCCCAGGTTCTGCTTTCGACCGCGACAGCCTCCAGCCTTCTTCCAGATAAAACACAGCTCGGGGGCCATACACGACTCCCCAAGGCCACGTTTTTGGCCACAACATCTGCAGCCCTCTGCCAGTGAAAGCAAAGCCTGGAGGGCTTCAGGAGGCAGTTGCGGGCAAATATGGGGCCTGGGGAGGCCGTGTGTGGCCCGCGAGCTCCGTTTTCTCTGGCAAAGGGCTGCAGGAGGCTGTTGTGGCTGAAAATGGAGCCTGGGAGGACTGCACGCAGCCTTCCTAGGTTCCGTTTCCGCTGGCAGAGAGGCACCTCGGGCACCTCGTTTTCACTGCAGAGGGCTAGCAAAAGAAACTAAAAGCAAAACAAAACAAAGGAGAAATGTTTCCCCCTTTTGAATTCCAGCATCCAAGAAGGGACAGGAAAGGAGAAAGGGAAAGAGCAAGTAAAAGAAGGGGAGATGGGAAGAGAGCTAGGAAAGAAAAAGAAGGAAAGAGGGGAAGGAAGAAGAAAGGAAAATGAAGAGGGAAGGAAAAAGAAGAGGAGAGGAGGGAGGGAGGGGGAAGGAAGGAAGGAAGGAAAGAAGGGAGGGAGGGAGGGAGGGAGGGAGGGAGGAAGGAAGGAAGGAAGGAAGGAAGGAAGGAAGGAAGGAAGGAAGGAAGGAAGGAAGGAAGGAAGGAGAATGTAAAGAGCGGGAGGGTCTGAAGGAAGTCCTGCCTTAGCACTTGGCCACCACTGGTGTCCCCGACATGAGTGATGTTGAGCTGCCCCCCCAGCCCTCCCAGGTCAAACACAACCCTGATGTGGCCCTCAATGAAACTGAGTTTGACACCCCTGCACTAGATAATTAGAGTTGAACTGAAACTGCTCCAAAACTGTTCCCATGGACATGACCACGCAAGGAGGAGCCGGGTCTTTTCAAGACTGCACATTTCTACAGGATGCAGGAGAATGTTGGTATCTACCAGTTCTGCCTCTTCTTTCAAAACTGCAAGTTCAGAATCTTTGGCTCTGCAATCGTCTCTACTGTCATTCCAGGTTTGTTTCTCCCCTGAGATCCAATAGCATTTGTTTCCATGAAGCTGCCAGTCTTTGGGACACAGCTTGAAATACCCTGAAAGAGAAAAGGGGGCTCCGTGTTTATTCATTCATTGAAGCCAGGTGTAAATACTGCGTCCTTCTGACATCAATTTGAAGGTAGTTCTCGATTTGCAACGGTTCATTCAGTGACCGTTCAAAGTTACAACATCACTGAAAAAAGTGGCTTGGGACTATGTTTCACATTTATGATCGTTACAGCATCCCCATGGTCATGGGATCAAAATGCCAAGTGATCATATTGATGGCCGTTGTAGTGTCCTAGGAACATTTACAACCTTCTGAAAAGTCAATGGGGAAGCCAGATTCACTTAACAGCCGTGCTAGTAAATTAACAACTGCAGTGATTCGCTTAACAAATATGGCAAGAAAGGTTGTAAAATGGGGCAAAGCTCTCTTAACAAATGTCTCACTTAGCAACAGAAGCTTTGGGCTCAATTATGGTTGTAAGTCGAGGACTACCTATACAAGGAAAGGTAAAGGTTTCCCTGGTAAGTCCTGTCTGACTCTAAGGCACAATGCTCCTCTCTGCTTCTTAGCCGGGGGGGGGGGGGGTGCAGTGTTGTCTGAAGACATTTCCAAGATCATATGGCCAGCATTATATGCCAAAGTTACATGGAACTCTGTGGTCTGGCTAGATGTCATGGAGGCCCTTCCCACCTAACTGTGCAAACCATTCCATTCCATCCCTTATAACGGCACTCGGTTTCCAGTCACGTTTCATCGGTACGCAATAATTGCAGCTCTGCAAACGAAGCCTTTTGTATCTCCGTTTAGAAATGTAAAAGGAGACAAGCCTATTCGAAAGCTAACTGATTTTAGAAAGCAATTTTGGGCCAAGGGATTTTCATTGGGTGAAAAAGTCAGGAAGGTGATCGAAGCTGCCTAATGAAAACTCTGAACCTCCTCTTACCCCGTGCTGAGTTATTAATAGACTGTTATACATCTTAACCTCCCACGTCATGTGCTGTCCCGTGGTAGCAGGAATGAGGGGTGGTGGGAGGTTTGTCCTGGCAGGAATAAGCAAAGAGTCTGCCAACATCAAGCGCGCATGCCAAGAGTCATGATGTAAACATGTAGTACGAGGTGATTTTACATTCATTTAACCCTTGCAAAGAAAATGGGAAGCTACTGTACTCCTTTCTATTTTCATTCAAAGTTAGTTTCTATCTTTCTTTTTTTTAACTTTAATAAACTTATTTGGGGGGGGGACTTGACACATTGTTTTATTTCAGTGCCATGGAATTTATACCATATTTTATTCTATCGTTTTATTCACTTAAGTGGCAAAACTCACTTAACAGCTGTCTCACTTAATGACAGAAATGTTGGCCTCTATTGCAGTCATACATTGAGGACTACCTGTATTCTAACCAGTAAAGTGTTGCTGTTATTTTAAATTCACGGCACCTTAGAGTATTTCGAAGTGTAATCTGTGCCTTAAACATAATTAATTTTTATTTAGAAAGTGTTATAAAGATGTAATGTTGCTGGATGATATTGAAAATGGATAACGGAATGCCATCATGTGGTTTTGCTTTAAATTTTGGAATATTTTATATAAAGGGACGTAAAAACAATTATAGTCATATGAAGATTGAGGTATGATGATAGTAATATATATATATTTGATTTAAAATATATAACTTGATATGAATTGTAGGTGATGGCTGTGGAAGGGATGCACGAAAGCTCTTTGTAACCAATTGACACACACTTTACAATTTGCAATGGAAGATATTTTTGTGGTGTTTTTTGTGTTTTTGTTTGTTCTTGTTTATCCAAAAATAAAAATATTTTTAAAAACTAGTGGCATTTTCAAGCACTTTTACCAAGTTGGTGCCAATGTTGCTATGCACAACTTTTGAAATCTGGGAACATACCTTTGGAATTGTCACAAGGGGGCTTACACAGAAATTGCCGCAACATGTTGCATTCTTTTCCTGCTGGCGCTTTGATGACTTGCGGCTTTGTTACAGTAGCAGGTATGTTATCCTGAACATCTGGAGTTCTCTGGAGCTGAAAGACTTTTTAAAAAGATTTCTAATTAGCTGACAAGCAAATGGGGAGAGATGTATATAAAGAAACGCACATACAGGAAGCTCTATTGTAGCACTTTAAAAAGAAATGCAAAAAGGCTTCCTTTGCAATATTCCTAGAGGTTTTCTAGTCCAACCCCTGCTGAAGCACGAGATGAGACCCTGTACTAATGTGGACAAATTTCTTCTTAAAAACCTCCAGTAAAAACCTACAATTTCTGAAGGCATTCCATTTCTCTAATTGTTCTGTCAAGAAATGTCATACAATTTCATAAAATTCATAAACCTACACTCAAGTCAATTATGCACAGGATTACACTGCCATGTGCTATATAGAGAGATCCAGTACTAGTTTGGAAAATACAGATATCTAGACAAATAAAAAGAGTCTGATTCAACCAGAGCGGTATCTTATGATCAGCAAAACTCAGAACACAGGTAAAGCCATTATGAAGATTCTCCAACTGAAGCTAAAAACACCATTGAATCCTTCTGCAGTTCAGGATTACAGAGGGAATTACACCCAACAAACAAGCAAATTAAAACTCCAAATGTGTGCTACTTTCATTAGAAAAACATAACTTTCCACCACCACCCCTAGGAAGTATTTTGTCACCCCCTTCCATTATTGTTCCCATATTCTCAGGTTAAATAGGGTGACTTAACAGCTAATTAATATTAATAACAGACGCTTCCCCAGCACAAGCCACCACCATCTCTGGGCAACGAAACCAACCCCCCCTCCTCCAGCACCATACCATCTTCGCCTCACAGGCAGCACAGGGAGGCCTCGTCCCAAGCCCACTTCCCCCTCTCCACCTTTCGCCCTCAGGATCTCATGGAAGCTGGACGTTTGGAGCTTCCCACCCACCCGCTTTCCCCACCTTGGCCGGCCAAGGTTGGCAGAATATGCCTGAGGGTGCTTCACCTCACTGTGATCTGAGGGATGTTCTTGCTTTGGTAGGACATCTTCCCCTTGACGCCACACCTGCAGTGCGGGAAGGAGAGCAGCAGAGGCAAAGCGGCCTTTCTGGGCTCGCCTGAAGAAGTCTGTCCTCCCCCCCACCCCCGGCTTCCTTCTCTTTGAGAAACGGTTTGCAAAGTCCCGTTTTTTCCAAGCCACTTGACAAAGAGAAAGAAGTGGTGGTGAAGGGCTTTTTCAAACAAGCCCAGGCCAGAGCAGTGTTGAATAGCAATAGCAATAGCAGTTAGACTTATATACCGCTTCACAGGGCTTTCAGCCCTCTCTAAGTGGTTTACAGAGTCAGCATATCGCCCCCACAGTCTGGGTCCTCATTTCACCCACCTCGGAAGGATGGAAGGCTGAGTCAACCTTGAGCCGGTGAGATTAGAACCACTGAACTGCAGATAAAAGTCAGCTGAAATGGCCTGCAGTACTGCACCCTAACCACTGCGCCACCTCGGCTCTTGAAGCCCATTCCAGCCTGGGTTCATCTGAAGAAGTAACCTCATGTTTCCTTCTCTTTGAGAAGCGCCCCGTTTTGCAAGCTGCTTGTCAAAGAGAAGGAAACACGCGGGGGCTTCTTCCAACAGCCGAATCCTCCACTCCTGTTCCTTCCCCGGCTGTTGGAAGAAGTGGGTACACACTTTCTTCTCTTTACAGCCGCCTCGTTCTAATGGGGTGGGGAGAAATCCATGCATTAGAGGGAAGAGAAGGCTGAGCTTCTTCTAGGGACTTCCTTTCCTCCCTCTCTAAGGCATGGATTTCTCCGCACCCCATGGGAAACGAGGTGGCTGTCAAAGAGAAGGAAGGCTTCTTCCAACAGCCGAGTCCTCCACTCAGGCGAAGGAAATGGGTGGGTGGAGCAAACATGGTGCAGACAGGGTGGACAAGAGAGAGAGAGAGAGCAAGCAGCAACCAGGGGGCAGGCCAGGGGAGGGACCACACCAGTACAGGCCTGCGGGGGGCCTGGTACACAAATGGATTTCCACTACTGGTACGTGCGTACCAGGGCATACCAGCCAGAACCCACCTCTGGTATGTTCTATGTTATCCAATTCCTTGGCTTTCCTATCAATACAAGGAAGGCAAGAATTTTTAGCTAGCCTCTGTGTGGGTGGATCGTTTTCCATTAGTAGTCCCTGTGGCTTTCCTTGGTTTAAGTAAAGGTTCCCTCGCACATATGTGCTAGTCGTTCCCAACTCTAGGGGGCGGTACTCATCTCCATTTCAAAGCCAAAGAGCCAGCGCTGTCCAAAGACATCTCCGTAGTCATGTGGCCGGCACACAGAAAGTTGTTACCTTCCTACCAAAGGTGGTTCCTATTTTTCTACTTGCATTTTTTACATGTTTTCAAACTCCTAGATTGGCAGAAGCTGGGGCAAGTAACAGGAGCTCACTCCATTATACGGCGCTAGGGATTCATACCACTGAACTGCTGACCTTTCTGATCGACAAGCTCAGTGTCTTAGAGACTGAGCCACTGTACCCCCTTGGTTTGCATATAGGCAAATGAAGACTCAATCATCCAGGCCAAAAGTATCTTTAAAAGGTTATATCAGGGCTACTGGAATCAAAATCTGTTAATCTCAGATGTTTAGTACTCATCCAAGTAACTTCATCAGTCAAAATAAAGTAGTCTAAGATAAAATAATAAATAATCTCTGCCTATTTTTTAAAAAAAAATATTTTGACTGATGAAGTTTCTGGGATGAGTAACAAAGGAAGCTGTTGGCTGGCACGAGTTCGTCAAGGAAAATCTCGCTGTGGTTTGAAAGCAGTCATTGGGTTGGCACCAAAAGCTGCGTTCCAGCCAATCTAGAATGAAGAGGCAAAGCATTTAACGTCTCAGATGAACAAGCTTTGGTCTGGTTGCTAGGATTTAACCTTTTAAAACACTTTTGGTGTGGATGATTGAGTCTTCAATTACTTATTGGCAGGGGGAAACCCCTACAGTTAGTGTGGCAAGAGTTCATACATTCCAACAACTCTCTGACTCTCTGCCTAACAATTTATTTTATTTTGACGGATGAGTAGCGGAATGTCTCAGATTAACAAATTTGGATCTAGTTGCCCTGATTTAACCTTTTTAGATATTTCCTTTGTTTGCTTTGCCAAATCTTTGCACCTATGTCTTTGCCTCCCTTTTCCCCCGTTCTCTCCTTTAACACTAATGCACATGTTTCTTTTTCTCCTTTGCTCTAAGGTCACAATAATCAAAGCAAAACCAGGCTGCTCTTTTCATCCCCATGTCGGTTCATAAAAACCTCATAGTAAGAGTGAGCTAATCATTCAGCTGCCTACGGGTAGTCCTCAACCTACAACCATAACTGAGTCCAGAATTTCTGTTGCTAAGCAAGACAGTTGTGAAGTGAGGTTTGCCCTGTTTTGCGACTGTGTTTTTTTTCCATGGTGGTTAAGTGAGTCGTGTGATTGCTAAGTAAATCTGGCTTCCCCTATTGACTTTGCCTGTCAGAAACAAGCTGGGAAGGTTACAAGTGGGGATCACATGACCTCAGGACAATGTAACTGTCATACAGCTAGTCCTCGATTTACGACCACAATTGAGCCCAGCATTTCGTTGCTAAGCGAGACAGTTGTTATGTGAAATTTTCCCCACTTTATGAACATTTCTTGCCAAACTTGTTAAGCAATTCACTGCAGTTGTTGTTATTATCCTAGTTGTAAAGTGAATATGGCTTCTCCATTGACTTTGTTTGCAAGAAGGTTGCAAAAGGGGATCACATAACACCTGGATCCTGCAATCATCATAAATATGAGTCAGTTGCCAAGCGTCCGAATTTTGATCACACAACCATGAGTTGCTGTAATGGTCGTAAATGTGAAAAATGGTCATGACTCATAAGTCACTTTTTTTCAGTGCCGTTGTAACTTTGAATGGTCACTAAATAAACTATTGTAAGTCGAGGATTAACACTGTATTTACACTGTCAGAGATTCACTTAGAACACATAATTTGTCAATGTTGCTTTCTCCATTCCACTGCCTACTTTTTAGAATGATAATTTCCTATTGAAGTCTGCAATCCCAACCTGGCTATTCTTCAAAAGAAAAAGAAAAAAAGGAAAGCATTGAAGCCCGTAAAAATATATATCCACTTTGAACAATAGGCCATGCTATGTTAATGGTTTGTGGTTTCTCTCATGGGGAGAGAAATACGGGGCTACTGTGTCTTCTATTTGTGGTTTTAAAATCTCATGTTAACCCTTGCATGCTGCCCAAAGGCACCTGGAAGGAAGCCGGAAGCACCGCAACGAGACTGTTTGGAAAATAGCAGAGCTGTGACGGGCTCTGCGAAAACCCAACTGGACACATGGCTGCCAGGGACCTTTGGGTCAGAATTGTTCTGGAGGAACAGGGGAAAAAAGGAGAAACATCTGGACAACCAAAGATGAACCAGCAGTTCTTCAAAAGGTTGGAGATAAAGTTCTCCAAACTGACAGCGGAAGCGGCAACGACCATGCAAATGGACACTTCCAAGTCAGAGCAACAGGATCAAGCTATTTGATCAGGAGCGGTGCTGGAACAAAGTGTTGGAGCTGGGTGAAAGAGTGATCAACCCAAGGTAAAGAAACTTTAAAATTGGATCAAAAAGAGACCTGGAGCAGAAATTAGTGGCTATCTGGTGATGGGGGATTTAACGGAGGAAAAAAGAACGGGTGGAAAGCCCTAAAAGATTTTTGTTCCCAAATTGGTATTTGGAAACATTAAAAATAATAAAAGAACTTTGGGGGGGGGAATTCCTTTCTTTCTTTTTCTACCTTTTTCTATTTTTTGTGAATTAAATACAAATTTTGACAGCTTCCGACAACCAGCTGATTAGAGCACTATGGAATTCTGGATGTATAATGGACTACTTGATATGTTAAAAAATGGATGTGAAACGCTAAACCGTAAAAAAAAGTGGAAACTCAAAGGAACACTTAGAACAAGGTGGAGGAGAAAATAAGATAGAATAGGGACTAAAGGAAGAACAAGAAGATACTACAGAAGAAAAAGAGATTGAAAAAGAAAAATACTCAGATGATTGTATTGGGATTTACAGTGACATACCAAAAGGAGACAAGGGGGAAGTGATCCAAAAAAGGGAAACTTAAACAGCAAAGGTAGGAATAATGGGGAAAGACTGGGGGGAGGGGACTGTTACTAAAAAGTTACTAAAACAATAGAAGTAGAAGGGAGAAAAAAGAGTGGGAAGGAAAAATATAGAAACTACAAAAACAAGAAAAAGCTAGGCAAATGGGTGGAGAGAAGAGAATATAAGAGAAGTGGAGTTCCTGAGAGACTAAAAGAAAATGGTTGAAAGGAGGAAAGGAGGAAAAGGATGATAGATAGATAGATAGATAGATAGATAGATAGATAGATAGATAGATAGATAGATAGATAGATAGATAGATAGATAGATAGATAGATGATAGACAGACAGACAGACAGACAAGATAGATATAAAAAGAGAGTAGTAGATAGACACAGACAGATAGATGGAAGAGAGATGATAGATAAACATTAGAGAGAGATGATAGATAGATGATAGATAGATAGATAGATGATAGATAGATAGATAGATAGATAGATAGATAGATAGATAGATAGATAGATAGATAGATAGATAGATAGATAGATAGATCTTTATTTGCCACATAAGGAATTTGTCTCTGGTGCATAAGCTCTCAAAAGGCTCATCTATCATAAATCATAAGATTGAAATATTGTAATATTGCCAGTGTTATATAGCTAATATCATGTGAGCGAAACAGATTAATACTATTAATTGTGGAAAGTTAACTAAGTGAAATGTTTACTATACAAATTTAAATTTGAGGATATATGTTATCGATAGTAAAACAGAATAATAGATGAAAATGAAATGTTAAAGTTGCTTAACTTGGCAGGGCAAATAATGATATTGTTTATATATTAAGAAGAAATTAAAGTTACGTTGGAAAATATGGAAAGAAAACAAGATGGCTGAAATTTGAAATGGAAATATGATGTAAAATGAACTATGCATAAGAGAAGATGTAAAGGGGGGAAACCCAGGAAACACTTGGTTTATAAAAGAAATTAAAATATGTAACAAAAAAGAAAAAAAATTGTTTAAAAAAGGTTACTTTTTTCAGTGCGGTTGTAACTTTAAATAGTCATTAAATAAACTATTGTAAATCGAGGATTAGCACTGTATTTACACTGTCAGAGATTCATTTAGAACACATAATTTGTCACTGTTGCTGTCTCCATTCCACTGCCTACTTTTTAGAATGATAATTTCCTATTGAAGTCTGCCATCCCAATCAGGCTATCAGGCTATCAGGCTATCAAGAAAAAAGAAAAGCCTTGAAGCCTTTAAAAATATATATCCACTTTGAACAATAGGCCATGCTATGTTAACGGTTTGTGGGTTTTCTCTTGTGGGGAGAAAAACGGCTACCGTATCTTCTATTTGTGGCTTTAAAATCTCATTTTCTCTTGTTTTAATCCTTACATGCTGCCCAAATTCATTGGTGGATGGCCAATCTTAGCATTTTAAATTACAAATGGCGCATTTATTTTAAAATAAATTTATTAAAAGTTACTTGTGTGTTGTGGCCCAGCAGGAGCCATTGGAGCTGCCACCAGACTCCGACAGCAAGGGGCCCTATGAGTCAGCTCTGGAGGACAGGGTTCCGACTCCGAGCAGGGCGCAGAGAGACTGGTTGGCCACCAGGTGGCGCCTGAGTCTTGGACCAGTGGGGAGGAGACAAGGGAGAGTGATCCAGAAGCCAGCAGTTAGTTGTTCCTGGATGCACGCCATCGAAGAGCTACTCGGTGTCAAGAACAATTATGCAATTACAGGAGGTAATTGCGCTCAGCTGGGGTTCATTAAGCTCCTCCCCAGACTATAAAAGCTACTTGTGCACACGGCCCTCTTTGTAGAAGTCAACGCAGGATTGAATGTCGGAGGACATTACTGTGAGCTTGACAGGCTGGATTGCTGCCAAGCCTTATCTGTGTTTATTGCTGCCTGAGTTTGTCTGAGTTGCTGCCAAGGTCCTTATCTGTTTGTTATGCTTGGCTTTCAGCCACCAAGGTTTTAGTCTTGCTATTAAAATACATTCCAGTTAAGCTTGTCTCGGCATTCGTTACTGGATGGAGGAGGGGGTCAGAACACTTGTATATGTACAGTATAAGCATTCATGGAAAATTTTACATTTCAGACAACTCACACAAGATCCCCATTGCTGCCAGGGCTGCCACGAGAATGAGGATTATGGTGCATCCAGATCCCACCAGGAAGCAGTGACACCGAGGATGTTCCAGCAAGAAATCTGAAATCACAGAGATAAGGAAAGAAGCAAACAAGGAAAATAAGACCTCTATACAGGTAGTCCTCGATTTACAATGGTTCATTTAGTGACTGTTCAATGTTACAATGGCACTGAAAAAAGTGACTGTAAGAGAGGGCTGTAAAGCACTATGGAACGGTATATAAGTCTAAATCTTATTGCTATTGCTAAGCAGGACAGTTAAGTGAATTTTATGACTTTTTGCAATGGTTCTTAAAGTGAATCATTACAGTTTTTAAGTGAATCATATAGTCATTAAGTGAATCTGGGTTCCCACATTGATGTTGCTTGTGGAAGTTGGCTAGATAGATTTTAAAAAGGGGGTATGCATGGATGATAGATAGATAGATAGATAGATAGATAGATAGATAGATAGATAGATAGATAGATAGATAGATAGATAGATAGATAATTCTTTATTGGCCACATAAGGAATTCGTCTCTGGTGCATAAGCTCTCAAAAGGCTCATCTATCATAAATCATAAGATTCAATCATAAATCATAAGATACAAACAACAATTGATAAATCTTAATATATCAATAAGATTTTTATCCCACATTATAAAGGGTGGGATAAAAATCTTTTTAAAAGAAACACTACCCCCCTTCCCTGGCCCTCTCCCATTGTAGATTACTCTTAGTTTACTCTTTTTCAGTTTAACAGCAAGAGTAAAGCAGTGGGCATCATTGTTGCTAATCACTCATGGGGAAATGAAACTTAAAAAGTGGCAAATGAATCTCATAAGTGAAACCTTACTCAAAGTACTTGCAGCTGAAAAATATCACTGAAAGAAAAGGGTAGGAAAATCAAAGAATTTGGTTCTGGGACCTATTATAAATTCCTAGAAGAACCATATGCTCAGAGGCATGCTGTTCCTGCTTATTTTTACCTCATCATCTGCTATTCTGCAACTATTTCAAGTTGATGACCCACAAATTTTATTTTTAAAAGTTAGCTGACCTTAAAATATGGCTTGGTGAGGCTGGCTATAACACATTTACTAATAAGAAATGCAGTTGATGGAAAATTTATCTAGATTTAAAAGGGAATAATGTATAGAACTCGGCCTTGACAGTTTAATCCAGCGTTACATTTCTTCCTTTCGTTCATATATTTGAGTCATATCAGGACCTTTTGAAAAACCCACCACAGAAACTTTTGAAAGGAAAGAATGGAGGTGTACGAAATTGGTAGCAAATGTTTCATACTTAGGTGTGAATATTATTTTCCTCCAAATAATATGTTCATACATACATTTCTATCCCACCTGCCTTGGGTTAATCATTAAGCAAAATGAGCACATTTAGGGTACACGTTTCTTCCCCTAGCCATTATGTTCTTAACTCTTCCGCTGCCACCCTCAATTTTAATTTTCATAAATTTTTGTAGTTCCATTTTTCCATTATAGTGTAATAAAGTTATTAAAACGCATTTAAAAGTGCTGAACTTTTCTATGTTTTTCTAATGCCCTAGTTATAAGTAAATAATTTGCTTGTAGTGTTCAATAAATATATTCTGTAGGCTTCCTTGACTGAGTTGGGTGGTCATATAAATGCTCTAAATAAATAAATAACTAAAAGTTTGAAATTAATACAGTTGTGAGGTGCAACCTGGGGGGTGGCCTGGAATAAAACTGAATGTCAACTCGCGAAACTTCCCTAACCTGCTCCCAAGTTGCCATAGGCAGAGGGGTGGGGAATTGAGCCTCACAGCTGCATTTGCACCTCAATCGAAATAATGCACATCCTAGCTGGCCAAAGACAAGGCCATTTCCACAGAAACCAGTAACGGACAGAGGGAGTGACTTCTACGACCCGCGAAATTGCTTCGTTGGGGAATGTGACTGATGACACACCTTGGGGGGGAGGGGGAAACGGGGTCGGAAGCAAGGTGCGAACGGAGTGGGGTCAGAGCTGGCTTCACTAGGTCTATGCCGACATGAAGCTCCTAATAAACAACTGGATTTTTCTTGGAAACTGGCTTGAGGCTCTGACACTGAATCTATAATCTTGTTTCACTTTCAGCACATATTGATTCAGAGGTGGCATTCAGCCGGTTCTCTCCAGTTCAAGTAAACTAGTAGTGGCAGCTGCGGGAGGCTCTGCCCACCTTCCCCGACTTAATGCGTGAGCACTGCGCATGTGCAGAAGGTGGTGCACATGCACAGACGCAGCACATGCGAGCAAAGCAAGCAAGCGCGCACTCAGATTTGCAAACCGGTAGGGAAGGTAAGTGAATCCCATTGCTGGCCTGACCAATGGAAGAGTCGAGAGGCACCATTGTTGAGCTGTAGGGCATCAGTTGATCTTAATCCAGCCTTCTATCCCACCCTTTCTGTGAAGAGCTGAAGGTGGCTCAGATAGACTTCCCCTCATTTTTAATTTCACAGAAATCTGTGAAGGAACCCAACTGGAGAGGAAGTGAGTGGTCCAAGCTAGAGAGTGAAAACAAATTTAAAAAAAAAAATAACTCAAGGCTGAAAAGAGAAAGTCGTTCTCTGGCTGGCTGAGGATCTGAAAAACCAAGTTCCCCTCAGAACAGACATGGGGGCTCCATGCAGTTATTCTCAGTCCGTCCGGGCTCTATGCTGAAGAAAGGTTCAAAGGAGAGATGTGCTACTTCCATTAGCAGTGTCTCGTGGTGCTGGTCTGAAGAAGGAGACCTCTTTGTCTCTGAGGCATCTCTGCATGATTATGGACTCTGGAGCACCAAATAAAATCTTAGGTAAAGGTTCCCCTCGCGCATATATGCTAGCCGTTCCTGACTCTAGGGGGTGGTGCTCATCTCCGTTTCAAAGCTGAAGAGCCAGTGATGTCCAAAGACGTCTACATCAGGGGTGGGTTTCTCGCCCCGTTCCAACCGGTTCGGTTGGAACGGGGCCGGCGGCGTCCTCGTGCAGGCGTGCGATGCACGCATGCGTACTAGCGTCTGTGCGATGCTCCAGCTGCTCCTGGAGGATCGCGCAGGCGCTGTATGCGTCCTGCGCATGCGTGGAAGCGCAGAACTCATCAAAACCGGGTAAGGAGCGCGGGCGGGCGGGTAGGCCCTTCGCCGTTCCTGGAAGTTACTTACTTCCGGGTTCACCGACCAACAGGTTCGCAGGGACCGCCGCGAACCGGTTGAAACCCACCCCTGGTCTACATGGTCATGTGGCCAGCATGATTAAACGGAACGCTGTTACCTTCCCACCAATAGTGGTTCCTATTTTTTCTACCTGCATTTTTACATGCTTTCAAACTGCTAGGTTGGCAGAAGCTGGGACAAGTAACGTGAGCTCACTCCGTTACGCGGCACTAGGGATTCAAATTGCTGAACTGCCAACCTTTCTGATCGAAAAGCTCAGCATCTTAGCCACGGAGCCACAGTGTCCCCCAAAATAAAATCTTAAGAACTGTAAAATCTAAAGGAGGACCCCTGTGATAGTCCTCTCCAGTTGTGTTTTTGGTAGCTCAGCCAGGGATGAAATTCAGCAGGTTCTGACAGGTAGCGGTAGGAGAAATTTTGAATAGTTCAGAGAATCGGCAAATACCACCTCTGGCTGGCCTCAGCGTGGGATGGGAATGGGGATTTTGCAGCATCCTTTCCCCTGCCACGCCCACCAAGCCATGCCCACAGAACCAGTAGTAAAAAAAGTTTGAATTTCACCACTGAGCTCAACTAAAGTACATGTAGCCCTCAACTTAAGAACCATTAAAAACCATTCAACGTTGCAGTTCAAAAACTTGGAAGCTGGAAAAAAGTGTGTTTCTAATTGATAACTGGCATGCATTTACGATGGTTGGAGCATCACTTCACAACTATGTCAAAATAAAGGTTTTAAAATCAGGCACGACTCACTTAACAACTGGCTTACTTAGAAGTGGACGTTCTGCTCCTAATTGTGGTCATAAGTTGAGGACTAGCTTTCTGCTAGCTCAGATTCTGTTTTCTACCATTTTGAGGATTTAAGCTCATCCTTAGTATAAAATAAGGGATGAACCAGCAACAGAATGGTCTAGTTGAAACCACGAAGTCCTTTCTCCACGATGAAATTATAATTTGGCCTTTTCTTTCCTACAAAAGGGTAACAAAAGTTTCCATTCTTCATAGCCATTGTTCATAACGTGCCTGCTGTTTTTGATGGTCCTCCTGTATCAAAAAAATCTGGGGTTTTTTCCTAGTCTTCAGATATTTCAGATCATAAATTATGGCTGTATAGGGCAATGGCTCTGTTGGCGGGGGATGATAGTCCAAAAGATTTGGTGGGGAAGGCTGGATTATTCTGTTCTAGGCATTCTTCTATATTGATAATACTAAAAACCTGGAAATATGACATGTTAACTTTACATCATAAAGTTATAACTGATCTCTCTCTCTCTCTGTCACACCACACAAAGATTAAAATAAAACCGTGTGTGTGTGTGTGTGTGTGTGTGTGTGTACATACATAGGCACACAAGGATGTTGCATTTGTGCTTAAATAATACACACACACGCACATGCATACATACATATACATATATATATTTAAAGTCACAACCCCTGGTATGCCCAAATATGGGAGGAAGATCACTACTTCCATTCCATAGCTTGAAATAGATCTATACTAGTCTCCCTTTATTTATTTATCAGCACAAATATAACATATACATATATATGTATACAAACATATCCATATACAGATAGTCCTTGACTTACAACAATTCATTTAGTGACTGTTCAAAGTTACAATGGCACTGAAAAAAGCAACTTATAACCGTTTTTCACATTTACGACCATTGCAGCATCTCCTTGGTCCAAAAATTCCAATGCTTGGCAACCGATTCATACTTATGACAGTTGCAGTGGCCCGGGGTCATTTGATCCTCTTTTGCAACCTTCTGACAAGTGAAGTCTAAGCGGAAGCCAGATTCACTTAACAACCGTATTACTAATTTAACAACTGCAATGATTCACTTAACAACTGTGGCAGAAAAAGTTGTAAAATGGGGCAAAACTCAACAAATTTTCTCACTTAGTAACATAAATTTTGGGCTCAATTGTGGCAGTAAGTCGAGGACTACTTCTACACATACTCATGTGAAAGCCCTGGAGACAAAGCATGGAAGACAATATGATATTTTAAAATAAAGTGATTTATGCCATGAAACACAGTAGAATGGAAATCAGACTTTCTTTACTGCTCTTTACCAGTTAAAGGTAAAGGTTCCCCTCACACATATGTGCTAGTTGTGCTCATTTCCATTTCAAAGCCAAAGAGCCAGCATTGTCTGAAGACGTCTCTGTGAACATGTGGCCGCCATGACTAAATGCCGAAGGCGCATGGAACGCTGTTACTTTCCCGCCAAAAGTGGTCCCTATTTTTCTAGTTGCATTTTTATGTGCTTTCGAACTGCTAGGTTGGCAGAAGCTGGGACAAGTAACGGGAACTCCCTCCGTTATGCAGCACTAGGGATTCAAACCGCCGAACTGCCAACCTTTCTGATCGATAAGCTCAGCGTCTTAGCCACTGAACCACCATGTCCCCATTACCAGTTATGGGGCATTATTAGAGACAACCATTTAATCAGCTGTGGGTGCTCCATCACTGGAGATTTTAAAAAGAGATTAGACAACCCTTTGTCTGAAATAGCATAGGGTTTCCTGCTTGAGCAGAGGGTTGGACTAGAAAACCTCCAAGATCCTGTCCCATGCTCTTATTTTGTTTATCACGCTGAAAATCAGAAGTCTTGCCTTGTGGAGCAGTGAAAAGGCAGGATGTGTGAAAGGTGAGCTGATACAATAAATTGCATCAATACAAATCCTAACTGGTAGAAACCTGATCAAAACAGAATTTGGTAATTATATTCTTTCCCTTATTGTTGAGACCCCCAATAAGCTATTTTCCCTGAGGCCATCAGAACTATCTGCTTAGAAGCCCCCTAAAAATAAGCCATAGTTTACCTTGCAGCTGAGATTTCTTGAGTCTCCTTTCCATTCTGTTTGGCCGGTAATTCAAGTATAAGTTACAGCCTTCTTTCCTCATTGTTACTCCAGCTACTAGTTTAATCTGAAGGAGGAAGAGCACTTTTGTTCCAACTCTTCTTAGTATGAGCAGCCGCCCCAACCACAGCTTTCTGGAGGTGGGCCACAAGATTATACAGGAAGTGCTGAGACCAGCGAGGAACAAGCCTACTTTGTTTCCAAAGCTTCCCCCATTTTTATTTATCAAAATATAAGATAAATTTCTGCTTCAGAAATTCAGAAAGGAGAACGCGAAGGAAGAATTTCATTCTTCAGCAACAGATCAAGGCAACAGATCCTTTTGGGTTGTCCTTCTCATTTCTCCTCCAAATAGTGTCTCATTGCAAAGCCTTCAGAAATCTTCCTTTTGGGTTATTATCTAATTCAATCTACACCACACAAACCTTAATATTTGTTTTAAGGTTCTGTACACTGCACTAGCCAGAAAGAGAGCTGAGAAAAATATCTGCAGACTCCTCGCATCCTCAACATAAAGTGTTTCAATTTCTCCTTTCGGGATGCCACTGTAGGACATTGCATGCCAAAAAAACTAGTCACCAAGATATTTTTCCCCCATGCCATCACTCTATTAAATCATCTATTCCCTACGGCACTGGCTTATGCCTAAAGATAGTTATCCATGTGGTAGGGCTGAATTGCTACTATCGTCTCATCTTTCCTGCTACCTTCTCGTATTGGTATCTTATTTATTTTTCTTTATTTTAGGAAATTTATATCGCCTCCTATTTGCACCTGAGGACTCAAGGCAGCTTACAGGAATATAAAAACCTCATATATAAAACAATAAAACTAATAAAAGAGAATAATCACATAATAAAATAATAACTCCCGCCCCGGTGACAACACATCACCTGAACCATTTAATGGGCTCCATCCTGCTTTGCGTTACCCAGGCCCGCTGGCAGAACCAAGTCTTCAGCGACTTCTGGAAGAATGAATCTTATGATGTATCACTTGTTTGAATCTTATAATTGATGATCGATGGCTTATCACTTTGTTATTTGTATGTAACTGAAAGCTTACGCATCGGAGACAGAGTATCCAATCAAAATTGGCCAATAAATATTCAAATATCTCTTTTTTGTATCTTGTATTTTGTAAATCTTGCCTTTTTTTTATAACCTTCAATTAGGGGGGGGGAGAATCAGGTCACCCTCTGAAGAGGAAAATATGTAAACACAACAACGGATAGAGGGGATGGAGGGAGGAGTAGAAGGAAAGATAGGAAGGAGGGGAGAAAGGAGAGGAAAAGGAGAGAGGGAAAAGCAGAGGAAGAATTGGAGGGAATGCAAGAGTAGGAGAGAGGGGAGGAGAGGGAAGAAGAGGGGAAGAGCAGAGGAGAGGAAGGGGAAGGAGAGAAGGGAAAGGAGAGGAGGAAGGAAGGAAGGAGAGAAGGAGAGAAGAAGGGAGGGAAGGAAGGAGGGAAGGAAGGAGAGAAGAAAGGGGGGAAGGAAAGAGAGAAGGAAAGAAGAAAGGAGGGAAGGAAGGAGGGAAGGAAGGAGGAAAGGAAGGAGGGAAGGAGAGAAGGAGAGAAGAAAGGAGGGAGGGAAGGGGGAAGGAGGGAGGGAAGGAAGGAGGGAAGGAAGGAGGGAAGGAAGGAGGGAAGGAGAGAAGAAAGGAGGGAAGGAAGGAAGAAAAAGTAGGATTGTTGTAAAATAAGATGGGTGTATGGGATGGTAAGAAAGCAATCTCAATTATATTGTCAATTGTAGGGGAGAAAAATTGTTACAAATACATATTATTAACAACAGTTATGAGATCATATAATTGTGAGTGTAGATATGAGAAATAAAAATTTATATAATAATAAAATATATATATTCAAATTCCAAATAGGAAATTACAGTGACAAACATAGCCAACATACCTTCCTCCTTCTATTTTTCCCACAACAACCCTGTGAGGTAGGTTGGAATGAGAGGGATGGCATGGCCCAAAGTCACCCAAATCAGGCGTGGGTTGAATCATTTTCTCAGCATTACAGCCTCCTCTAGAGCTCAGTTTTTCACATCAAATCACAAGGCTTTTGGAACACTATCCTTTGGACAGATGATATCAAAAAGGAGATGTTGGCCATAATGTGTCAGAGTTTGTTGCAGAAATCACATCCAGAAAGCACACACAGATAACTGATTCAGCAGGATTCATTAACTTCTTTATATACATAACACATGAGTAAATGTACAATGCCAACAGCAGATTCTTCCAACATGCTAGAGAGGAGGGATTGTAAGCAGGTTCAAACATAGGCAGGATATACAGAGAATGAGTTTCTTAGTTTTAGTTCAGAGCTAAGCCACACCCAGACTCCAAACTATTTCAGCTCCCATTGGCTGACCTTGTTACTAAGCCTTATTTGTTGGCTGGCCTTGTTACCATGTCTCTGCTGGTTCATGAATATTCTGACATAATGTAGAGTGCCACGTTTAGTGAAAACCAAACATACCATATCAGTACAAACATCTCATATCAACTGTCATAAAATATAATTTGAACCTGGTTCAACCTTGAGAGCTCTGGGTTGTTTTGTTCAACTATTCATGTGTGTGTTTCCTTGGCTGGGAAGTGAAAAACACACAGATAAGAGAGATTATTTGGCAGCTTATCTCATAAACCACATCTTAGTCCTAAAGGCAGAAAACCTAGGAAGCAGCATTTCAAATCATTCCAAAATTAATTGATTAATTCCTCTTACAGTCACCAGGATTCTGTGTCTACCCTACTCATTAAAAAGACTTTCCTGAAATCTGTGTTGTTTTTCTGTGAGGCTGGACAGATACCTTGGATATCCAAGACTAATGGAGATGCCACATTGAAAGGCTAATAAACGAAAGTCCTTCTTTAAAGAGTCAGTCTGCTACCAGTTTTATCTGGTCTGGTGGGTATGCAGGATTCCTATCGGTGTTACAACCCTTCTGAGATATTTTCTTGTGGTTTCACACTTCAAATGGCAAAAGAGAGCTCACATTTCCTTTGCAGCCCAAAGACCAAACTATAATTTGATGCACTCCATCTTGAAAGAATGTAGAGGGGTATATGACATTAAGCCAATCTTCTTTGTGGCCCACAAAGACTCCACGTAAGAATTTTGCCTTTTTTGTTTCTGCTGATTAGCAATAAGAGTTTTGTTAGGGTGCATTTATGTTTGAGTAAAGGCCAAAAAGCAGGATTTGTTTTTCTGAGCTGAAACACAATAAACAGAATCATGAATGTCTGGGGTTTAACTTATTTTTATTTAAATCCCGCCTTTGTTATTTTGACAATGGTCATAAGTATGGTGTCAGGCTTCCAAGCATCACCCCAAGCCAAAGAAAACTCCGAGGCTCGAAGTTCCTCAAAGTTCCATTTTATTAGAGATGTCATATTGGCACATCTGGAAAAACCCAAATCTGAAAGCTTCCAGGTTTTCCCCACCCAAATGAAAGTCCAAGCCCCTGCCCCCACATGTCCATCACATAGTTGAATCAGGCACCATCCCAATGGGAGACACCATATTTTTGGAGTATAAGATGCTCCGAAGTATAAGACGTACCTAGCTTTTGGGGAGGAAAACAAGGGGAAAATATCTGCCTCTGCCTCCCAGCAATTTGCCTCTTTGCAACAAACAGCAAACAGTGTAGACAATATACAATGTTTGTAGTGTTATAGTTCAGATTATACTCGTACAGATGCTGTTAAAATTGATGTGGTTTCTGAAAGTATAGTTAGTCTCTGCTATTTAAAAGAATAGCACTTTTTAAAACAATAGCACTGAGCCTCAGCAGATCAAGCATTTATTTTAAAAAGCTTCTTCTAGAATAATAAAGCAGTCTTTAAAAAATAAGTCTAATAATTTGAACATTCTATAGGCATTTATAGTTGTTGACTTACCTACTTGCAGCAAACAGCCTGATTAGACAAGAAAAAAAATCTGCCTTTTCCTCCCAACAATTTGCCTCCTGGAGCAAACAGCAAGTTTCACTTTCAATTTATCCCGATCATCAGCTGTTTTAGGCTGCAGGGATTGCTATAGCATATTGAAGCCCTGTTTGCTGCAAAGAGGTAAATTGCTGGGAGGCAGAGGCCAAAGAGTTAGGGCCGGTGGGTGGATGGGGCTACATTCAGTGTATAAGATGCACCCAAATTTTCACCCTCTTTTAGGGGGGAAAGGTGCATCTTATACTCTGAAAAATACGGTACCTATCAGTCAAATCTCTCTAGGTGCAGGGCAAGATGACCTTGACTCTCCGAGAAAGGAATGCTATTTTGGCTATATATCTCCCATACTCCATATAATCCTCCCTCCAATTTTACCACAGTGTTGAATGTGGCAGGCTTGAAGGCCCAATGCAAAGGTTGCCTTCCAGCCTGGCATATGGGTCAGTTGCCAAGTGTCTGAATTTTGATCACATGGTCACCAGACTGCTATAAAGTGTAAGCGTGAAAAATTGTCATAAATCACTTTTTTTCTGTGCCTTTGTAGCTTTGGTCAATGATCAGATGACCAGAACTGGATGGATTACACCTCAGGGTTCTGAAGGAACAGGCAGACGAGATCTCAAAACCACTAAAATATATATTTCAAAGACCCTGGAGCACTGGGGAAGTGCCAGAGGACTAGAAAAGAGCTGATGTGGTTCCCATTTTCAAAAAAGGGGAAAAAATAGATACAGGAAACCACAGACCTATCAGCCTGACCTCAATACCAAGGAAGATTCTGGAAACGATAATCAAGCAACAAATCAGTTAACAGCTAGAAGCAAACAAAGTAATAACCAAAAACTAACATGGGTTTGTCAAAAATAGATCATACCAGACTAATGTTATTGCATTCTTTGAACAAAGTGACAAAATTAGTGGACTAGAGCAGTGGTCCCCAACCTTTTTATCGCCGCGGACCAGTCAGCCTTTGATAATTTTACTGTGGCCCGCTGAGCGCGCGCAGGGGCATGTGAGGCTCTCTTCCCTGGAGCCTTTGCGCACGGCCCAGGAGCCTTTGCGCTGCAGCCTGGTCCTTCGCCTCCCCCCCCATTTAATTTCAACTTCACCCACTTCTTCTCCATTAGCCATAAGCTTTGCTTTCCAGAGGTTCATTGAAGTTGCACAACTTTCTTCTTAAGATATATGATGTTCCTAGTGGCGCAGTTTTCTGCAGTTCCACTGGTGTTATTGCAGTAAGCTTCAGTTTATTGATGTGTTTTGTAAAACATGGTACCAAGTGCCCCATTGGCAATGGGTATCACTATTACAAATTTCTTCCATAACCGTGTAGTTTCAATGGCCAGGTTGCGATATTTGGTGATTTTTTCCAGTTCTTATTCTCCTGGCACACCAATATCAATAAATAATTCCTCCTCTTCCTCTTCCTCCTCCTCCTCCTCTCCTTCTCCTTCTCCTTGGTTGCATGGTCACCCTGATATTTAGACTGGTATTGGAATTTTTGTTCTTGCATTGAGTCTTTCGGTGCGGGCTGGAAGCCAGGTGGTGCCTCAGAAGTAAAGCTGACGCCGCTGACGCCGTTCCTTAGAAGCGATGGAGCGGCTGAGGCAGGAAGGCGCATGGCTGTGGCAGCTGTTCAGCCAGCCGCCTCGCAGGAGAAGAGCCGCTCTTGGGTTTCGCAGGGGGCGGCAGTGGCGGCGGTACCAGCAGCGCCCGGGGATTCCACCAGCGCGCGCGCGGACCTTTGGGCAGCTGTTCAGCCAGCCGCCTCGCAGGAGAAGAGCCGCTCTTGGGTTTCGCAGGGGGCGGCGGTGGCGGCGGTGGCGGCGGTACCAGCAGCGCCCGGGGATTCCACCAGCGCGCGCGCGGACCTTTGGGCAGCTGTTCATGTCCCCCGGCCGCTGCGCGGCCCGGTGCCAGGTACTCCACGGCCCGGCACCGGTCCGCGGACCGGGGGTTGGGGACCACTGGACTAGAGGAATAGTGTCAATATAATTTACTTGGACTTCAGTAAGGCATTTGATAATGTAGTCCATAACCCACTACTAGATAAAGTAGAAAACTGTGGGTTAGACAGCATCACCACCAGATTGATACATACCTTTTTTTTTCCAGTTAGACTTATATACCGCTTCATAGGGCTTTCAGCCCTCTCTAAGCGGTTTACAGAGTCAGCATATTGCCCCCAACAACAATCTGGGTCCTCATTTTACCCACCTCGGAAGGACGGAAGGCTGAGTCAACCCTGAGCCGGTGAGATTTGAACAGCCGAACTGCAGAACTAGCAGTCAGCTGAAGTAGCCTGCAGTGCTGCATTTAACCACTGCGCCACCTCGGCTCTTGGCTGACCAACACAGTTCTAGGCTGCATAAACAGAGGGATAGAATCAAGATCACGTGAAGTGTTAATACCACTTTATAATGGCTTGGTAAGGCCACACTTGGAATACTGAATTCAGTTTTGGTCGCCACGATGTAGAGAAGATGTGGAGACTCTAGAAAGAGTGCAGAGAAGAGCAACAAAGATGATTAGGGGACTGGAGGCTAAAACGTATGAAGAGCGGTTGCAGAAATTGGGTATGTTTAGTTTAATGAAAAGGAGGACGAGGGGAGACATGAGAGCAGTGTTCCAATATCTCAGGGGTTGCCAAAGAAAAGGAGTCAAACTATTCTCCAAAGCACCTGAGGGTAGAACAAGAAGTAATGGGTGGAAACTAATCAAAGGGAGAAGCAATTTAGAACTAAAGAGAAATTTCCTGACAGAACAATTAATCAGTGGAAGTTGTGAATGTTCCAACACTGGAAGTTTTTAAGATGTTGAATAATCAGTTGTCTTAAGTGGTGTAGGGTTTCCTGCCTAAGCAGGAGGTTGAACTAGAAGACCTCCAAGGTCCCTTCCAATTGTTTTTCTATTCTATTCTATTCTATTCTATTCTATTCTATTCTAATTCTATTCATTTCTGTTTCTATTCTATTCCTAATTGAACTGTTGTAAGTTGAGGGCTACCTGTGTATCATGATCATTACCATCATTTATAATGTTATATATTTTTGGTCACCAGGGAATAACTTTCTGCAAAGTTTCACGTCCATTTGCTCTTCTTTTATGTCTTATGGGAGGGACCAATCATTTCCAAGTCTTACTCCCGAATCGCCCCTTTTGTCTTAACAGTTCCCCAGCCCACGTTCCTCCCCAACCTCGTCACTGTCCGACTCTGCAGCCAGCTCCGGGAAAACTAATTCATCACTCGGCTGGAGAATGAAAGAACATTCACTCACTAGCCAACAAGATGATTGGAGCCTCCCAGACCAACTTGTCAAGCCAAACGTGAGTGAAAACTCCCCCTCCTTCCACAACAAAAACACAGCAATAAACTGGAGTGGAGATAATTGCTCTTTCAATACAGCAAATAATGAGCTGAGCTAGCAAGAAGGGATTTGGTTAGCATCTCTTACTAGCCAGCCACCAATAATTGGGCTGCAGCCTTTGAATCAAGCACCACCAAATTGGGCTTTCTTCCCAGGTGATGGATGGGAGAGATGGCAGTGGCCATCAATATGGGAAAATCCTCCAAGCCAGCAGAGGGAGCCTTGGCCCATAAACCCCCCTAGCCAGCCATCAATGGTTGAGGTACAATCTGTGAAACAAGCAACCCAGGAATGGATTTTAACCCCAGGTCATGGATGGGAGAGATGCCAGTGGGCACCTACTCTCCCTCAGCAGATGGCACCATGGCAGATAACTGGGCAGTGGCCAACCCAGGGTTGACCCCCCCACCCACTGAGTCCAGTCTCACCTGCAATGCCCAAACAGGTTCTTACCCCACCTTCCTACAGAGAAGAGTTCTCGACAATGGAAGAAGGGATGGATGAGGGGGAAGCTGCAGGATGGATAGCATAACAATATGATGAAGTGGTTCCTAAGGTTAGAGATACAACTGGGTTCCCTCCCTCAGGGGGCAATAAAATGTCACTGTTGCTGGCAACTTGGCCACAGAGCATCAGAGTGCTTCGCTCTAGCCTCAATAGCACAAACATGTGTACCAACTGCCAGCACGGTAAAGAGAAGGCCCCAGAAGCTGCCCCAGAAGAGTCATCTGGGCCAACAACCTCCGGAAGAGGATCCCCAACCTAAGGTGATGAAGAGTGCTACCAATGGGGAGGCCTTGGAGGAGGAAAATGCTGAAGATGACCCAATGGTTAGTGCACCCATCCGCCCCTTTACTATAAAATGCAACCTCCAAGTGCCAGAAACGGGAGTGGAGGGGAAAGTTGGGGCAATTGTGGACACCGGCTGCACCTGATGCTTAATCAGTACGTCGATTGTGGAGCAGCTAGGCATATGCACAAGACCTCTAAACCGTCCTATTCGGTTTGAGCAAGTGGATGGAACACTGATGGGGGGGGGGGGGGCAGCCATGAAAATTATCGAGTTGGTAAAGTTGATGATAGGCTGCCACTATGAATTTCTCAGATTCATCGTAACTCCAAGAATGCAGGAATCAATTATTTTGGGACTTGCATGGCTGGACAAGTGGGCACTACAATAAAGTGGGAGGATGGTGTTAGAAAATTAATTATCGGCTTTGGGCCGTTACCACCGGTGGAGCCAAAAGGCCACCCAGGAATGATTAAACTCAACAGCCCAGACCATCCGGAATCTGCAGCACCTGCAGCAGACACCAAAACCCCAGGAATCCAACAAGTACCAAAAGACTACTGGGACTTAGCGGGAGTGTTCAGTGAGGAAGATTGCAACTATCTTCCCCCTCACCGGCCCACAGATTGCGCAATAGACTTCAAACCTGGGGCTACTTTACCGAAGCCAAAATTGTACTCCATGACTCCCAAAGAGATGGTTGAATTGAGGAACTACATCAACATCAATTTGAAACGGGGTTTTATTGAACCAGTGAAGTAGAAAGTAGCGGCCCCAGTGCTCTTCAGAGAAAAGAAAGATGGCTGGGTTCATCTCTGTGTTGATCTGCGAGCCTTGAGTGAGGGATGTGAAAAGAACACTTATCCCCTTCCCCTCATGAAAGATATGTTGAACCACTTGGCAAAAGACAAGATCTTCACCAAGCTGGACTTGAGAGAGGTGTATTACCGCATACGGATCAGAGAGGGAGATGAGTGGAAGACAACTTTTAAAACCCTCTTGGCAGTTTTGAATACAAAGTCATGCTATTTGGCCTACAAAGAGCACCCGCAGTCTTCATGCAGTACATAAATGAGGTGCTACATGAGGACCTGTACCCCGGAGTTTAGTTCACCGCCAAGTTCTGGAGAGAGTTCTTGAGATCCCTTGGGTCCACACAAGGACTCAGCTCAGCGTTTCATCCCAGCCCAAACGGTGCAGCGGAGAGGGCCAATGCGATGGTGAAACAATACATCCGGTGTTACGTGGACTATCAGCAAGATGGTCGGACTTGCTACCCTTTGCCGAAGTGGCGTACAACAATGCGGTCCACAGAAGCATTGGATTAACTCCTTTCCAGATTACCAGTGGCATGGAATTTGTTCCCATGCCTGAGCTGCCTAAAGAACCTCCCTCCTCTTTGTCTCTGAATGAATGGATGGACACACTAAAGAAAGGGTGGGAAAATATGAAGAAATCTCTAGCGGATGCAGCAGAAGCCTACAAAAGCAAGCTAATAAACACCACTCACTCCAACCCCACTTTCATGTGGGGGACAAAGATTTTGTATCTACCAAATACATAAGATTAAGAATGCCTAGTAAGAAATTGCGGCCAAAATTTCTAGGTTCATTCCCAATAGTGAAGATAATTAACCCAGTTACAGTTCAACGCAGTCTGCCCAGAATTCTAGGGAAGATTTACCCAGTATTTCATTGTAGCGTATTGAAACCAGTAATTGGGTCCACCATAAGACCGTCCACCCAAGCTCCCCCTCCCCCTGTAGTGGTAGAAGGGGAAACACATTATGAGGTGAAAAAAATCTTAGATTCCAGCCTGTATAGGGGTCGCTTACAGTATTTAGTGCATTGGAAGGGGTACCCTTTGTCCGAAGCTACTTGAGTGAAAAGCTGGGACTTAAAAGCGGATTAAGTTAGTAAAACAATTCCATGAAACAACAATGAGAAACAATTCCTGATAAGTCAAAAGGTCCCCCTGGGGGGCGGGGGAGGTGGTTAATTTTGTTATGTTAACTTTTATGTTATTCTCTTTTCAGGAAATGTTGTTCTTGTGAGGAGAGGCCGCCTGTCAGGCCTGCAGTCATATTCCTTTTAGGATCTTTGGCCTACCACACACTCTCTCTCTTTCTTTACTATGCTGTTTCATTAGTGGCGAATTGGGAGGGGGAATAGTAAGGAGCAGAATGTGTTGTCGTCAAAATAAAACATTCCTTTCTAAGGTTGCCAAGGTCATCTTTTGTCTCCACACCTCTGCACCTGACTGGAACTAGATGGGTGGAAATGCCAGCGTGGCAGAGGAAGATTGGACCATGTGATGAACTTGTAGGTTTGGGGGCAAGATCTTGAACTTTCAACTGGGTGGAAAACCCAGGAAGCTTTCAGATTCGGGTTTTCCATAGATGTACCAACCAATGTTCTCTCTAATTTTTTTTCAGTGTGAGCAGAAAAGTATAGTGTTTAAGCGGCACATTTTCATGCCTGAGCACCTGAATTTTTTTCACAGATGTCACCTAAGACAACAACGAAATCAGTGTTATTTGAAACTCAATGTTTATTCAAGGTGCCCGCTTAATTAAAAGTGTTATATAATATCAGTATCACTTAACAACGGTCCTGCTTAGCAACCAAAATGTTGGCTCAGAAACTCTGGCATTGAAGCACACAAATCTTAAAGCTGTCAAGTTACAAGACCCTTGCACCCCTAACCCTTTAGGGGAAAAAACCCCAGGGGTCTTCAAACCTGACAGTTTTAAGCCTTGCTGACTTCAACTCCCAGAATTCCTCCTCCAGTCATGTTGCAGCAATGTCATCTGCGTGGATCTGCTCCATCTTTGGTTTTTTTTACAGGAGGCAGGGCTGCTGCTGAAGATGCCAACGAGCCCCCACCGCCACTAGAATATGCATTTGTTTAGCATGACATAGAATAGTCTTTCAATCAGAAGTATGGAATAAAAGACAGACTGATAAATATTAAAAAAAATAAAACCAAAAAGCAGCTATTTATTTGAGTTCTAGATAAACATTTAGTTCAGATTTAATAGTGTTTCAGAGATGTGGCTGTCAGCTATTTGTGTATGTATGTTATTATTATGGAAGGTTAGATGAGATTTCACCAACATTATTCACCCCTGATTAATGCATTCATTCTAATAATCGAGTCTGACTCTGAATTACAAATCTATGTCTGAAGAATCTGGGTTAAGTTTTGGATTGGAAATTTGGGGAACATGAAAGTTTATGCATAATTTTTGTAATTTTTTCATTGGGTCTTAATAATGATTTTATTCATTTGGGATTTTTTTCATAGGCTTAACACAGCTCTAATTTTGTCATTAGGAGCAATGTAACATTGGCCACTAATGTATTGTATACAGGTTGCCTTAGAAGGTAATACCTTTTGTATAGTAGGAACTTAAGATAGGCAGACTTCATACAGATAAACAATTGAGAAATATTGTTCTTTTTAAAAAGCAGTGTTAATTGCTGCACCTTTCTCATATTAAGTATATTAGCTCAAGTTCATGTTAGGAAAAACTTTCAGTCTTAAAGGTTTGGTGAGGAGAAATCCAAAAATTCTTTTAAAGAATTTAAATTAAATTTGAGGCTATCTCTGCTTTCGCTCTCTCTCCCTCAGTTGTGCAGCAGCGGCAGCGGCAGCTCTCAGCCTACGGCGGCAGCGTCATGCAGGCTGTGGAAGGAGGGGGAGGAGGAGGAAACCAAAGAGAGGCTTTTACCGGGTCTGCGCCCCACAGCCAGGACCGTCCTTGCGCCTCAAGCCACGTTTCTTCCTGCAAAGCCCTTCGGGCAACCCGAGAATTCCGCTTGATGCCAGAAGGGCTTTTCAGGAAGAAACGCTGCTTGAGGCGCAAGGACGGTCCTGGCTGTGGGGCGCAGACCCAGTAAAAGCCTCTCTTTGGTTCCCTCCTCCTCCCCCTCCTTCCACAGCCTGCGTGACGCTGCCACCGTAGGCTGAGAGCTGCCGCTGAAACAAGTTTGGGGAGGTCCTTTGCGGGCGGCCAGTTCTAGCCTCCTGCAAAGGACTTCCCCACATTTGCTTTGAAAGAAATCTCTGCGCGGCAGTTAGAAACTGCTGCGCGGGGGTTTCTTGCCATGTGCGCAGCCGCGCAGCCGCGCAGCCGCGCACCTTAGAGGGAACAGTGGTACCAACATGTCTCTCTTATTAAATTGGAACTTTGATGAAAGCTCCGTCCTGGACTCTGATTTAATTCTGGATGATATTTGGAACGCTGACAACAATAACATTAAGCATAATTATCTTCCTCATAATACTAACAATTATCATCTTGTTTATACCTTGATCTTAACATATTTTCTATTCTTCTTTTATTTCCAATTTACCTTTTTTCCTTCTAACCATTGATAAAATTCTTCCCATACATCATATCATATTCAGTTTGTTCTTTCTCTTTAGCCCTAGGGGCAGAAACCTGGGAAGCAGCATTTCAAATCATTTCAAAATTAATTAAATGATTAATTCTCTAAAAATGAGAACATTCCTCTTACTATCTCCAGGATTCCTATGTCTACCCACCTACACCATTAGAGACTTTCCTGAAATCTGTGTTGTTTTTCTGTAAGGGTGGAGAAATACCTTGGCTATCCAAGACCAATAAAGATGCCACATTGAAAGGCTAATAAAGGAAAGTCCTTCATTAGAGTCAATCTGCTACCAGTTTTATCTGGTGTGGTTGGTGTGCAGGACTCTCATCAGCGTAAGAACCCTTCAGAGATATTTTCTTCTGGTTTCACACTTCAAATGGCAAAAGAGAGCTCACATTTCCTTGCGATTATTAGTGTTAATCTATTTATTTCTGCACATTATAATATTTTCCTAATCACCTTCTCATCAATAGGAATCTCCTCACTTTTCTAATGTTGTGTAAATACAATTTTAGCTGCAGTTAATGCATGGATCATTAAATAGGTGTTCTCTTTATTATAAGTTTCAAGTAAAATACCCAATAAGGAATTCATTAATATTAGTATGGGAGAAAATAAAAGATCAACATTATTTGAGGATGCCAATTTGGCTTTATAAAGAAGTAACAGAATTATATAAAATAGTAACTGGAACAGAAGAAAGATTGATAAAGAAATTGTATAGTTACTTATTGGGTATAAAGTTAGAAAAGGAACAAGTAAAAGAAACAATGATAGCATGGGCAAAAACATTTGGTCACATGATAGAATTAAATAAATGGCACAAACTATTGGGAAGGAATTATAATTTAATGATGTCAACTGCATATAAAAATATTTTTTGCAATCATTATAAGTATGAAAAATGGTCGTAGGTCACTTTTTTCAATGCAGTGGTAACTTTGAATGGTCACTAAATGAACTGTTATAAGTCAAGGACTACCTAAACTTCCAGTTCTCTTTCAGGATCTCTTAGGAGCATTTCTTTTTTGCACATGTAGTAGTGCTTATTGTTGCATCTCATTGGCATGGCTGTGACATCGTTGCGCAAATACGCACAATTGCCTCCATTTCCCTTGATTTCCATCCTGTAATAAAAGCAGAAATTAGGTGGTGGAGATAATCTCCCACCTTACCAAAGGGGTCCTGAATTTGCAGTTCATCTAGCAGAGCCTTGTCTGGCCTGGTACCCTCTAGAAATGCTGGACTGGACTATAGCCACTATATTTCCTACCCTTGGACACAAAGACTGAGAATATTAGAAGTTGCAAAGCAACCTAATCAGAAGGCACCACGCTGGGAAACTCCAAAGTAGCTTACTATCTGCTGTAGTAGACAATAGATACTATATTATATAGTAAAATAGTTAGTAGATATTACTATCTACTATCTAATAGCAGCTCTCAAAAGTTATTCAGGAGGTTGTCTATCCCACGGATTGACTTGGGGACATTAGGACAGGACCTGGATACTATGTGCTGTTCCTTACAGCTTCCTTCCCAGTTTTATTTCCTGTGTAAATTAAATTCAATCTCTACAGAGATTCTCAGTCATGCATAAAGTGACCAGATTTTAAGATGGGTAAAGCGGGACACCATTGATTGGGGGGGGGGGGGGGCTCGGAGCACCTGAGCTGTAAAAAAAAAAAAAGCCTTCCCCCAATTGCCTTCCCCCAACGGCCCCCAACCCTTTCAAAAGCCACCCCCATCGCCAGTCTCTCCCAACCGGATCCCCGCTTGTCTCCCCTCGGCTCACCCGGACCAGGTTACTGACGGCGGCTTGCACAGCATGGCTGCAGGGAGAACGGCGCCCGAGAGAAATCGTGACTGTCCCGCCAAAAGCGGGACGTCTGGTCACCTTAGTCATGAAGGTCATGACTGCCCCAAAGATGCTTTTTCAAAGGCAACTGGACTGTCCTCCATTTCTTCCTTGAAGACATTTCACTTCTCATCCAAGACCCTTCCTCAATTCTGATTGTATTTCTTAAACAAATTTGTATAGCTGACCAACTCACACACAGGCAATTCTGAGTGCCCTACAAAATTATTTTGTTAACTCTTACTTCATTTAACAAATGTACCAACCTGGCACTTTGCCTGCCTACCCTAATGTGCTGAAAATACACCAAATTCCTACAGAATCAATGTAACTAATTCCCATAATTGCCTTGGTTTAACCCTGAATGGGTAGAGGCATCATTTAAGGAAATGTTTGGTGGGAAAATGTTACTGGAGAGCTGACAATATGGCTATTATGACCCAGGGCAAATTGAACTAATATGGTAGAACTGCAGGATGATGGGAAATCTATTGCTGTATCTTTCCTATTTGTTCCATATTTCCATTGTTTTTACAGAATTACAGAATGCCTCAGTGGAGGCATTTTACTTTCAGCTCCTGCCAGCTGAAAGGGAAAGAGGAAGACTCACGTGGCATTTTCTCCATCAGACGACTTCCAGGGTTGATTCGGTTCCCTCTTGAAGTCGATCCAAAAGCCGTGTTCTATTGTGAACATCTTCATAATACCCTTAAAAAATAGTACATGTTAGAACGTTGCATTGTCAGATTCTCAGCTGAATTTCTGAACTGACATATAGCCTGAAAAGACTAAAATTGTCTTTTGAACCCTAATAAAACACAGCTATTAGTTCCTTTATTGAGAGGCAAAACGGGAGACCCTTGTTAACTTTTTTGAAGTAATTTTTAAACTTTTTGTATAATATATATTGGCTGGTGCCTGTTCCAGATGCAGGTATGTGCAGAGCTGTTAGGGGAGGTGAACAACGGAGGACAAGGGGTCAACTCGGGAAGTAAAGCACACTTGGACACTGAATGGTCCCTCCCTGGCTGGGGAATAAATAAAAGGAAAGGGGAGTGGTTGTTGTAGGAGACAACAGTTCGTATTTCTGAAGATTTTGCTCATTGTGTTTCGTGCCACAACTTAATTTGCAGCCTTTCGGCTGGGAGCTCACAGCCTTGCAACTATCACAAGGTACTGTTAAGGTCTGTTGCTGCTGTTTACTCCTTGAAGGACTCTTGCCTGGAATTTTCAGTGGGTGAATGCAATTAATTCACAAGAGGTAAATACAGAGGGGTTTTTCATGACAAGGAATCTGTTTCTTGCTTCTGCTAAGGCTGGGTCAGAACGCTATAACTACCTCTCACATATGCAGGAAAAAAATGAAACAGGCAGATGACTGACTTATTTTAATGAGGTTTAGAACAATATTTTTGAATTTTGAATTTTCTATGTCAACAATTTGTTTTGTGAAACCAGCACTCTTTGTAACCCGGAACATTTTAGAGATTTTATTTTCACTAGTTAGGAGAAAATCCTTTAACTTTTTCACATTGTAAAAGAGCATGCACCATCAATGATGCAACATTATTTCTAGGAACTGATTAATCCTGGGCAAAACCAGTTGCATTACAGGTAGTCCCCAAGTTATGAATGTAATGAACCCAAGGATTCATGGGAGTGAATCTCATACCTTGAACAGGATCACTCCCTCCTTTCGCACACATATTCACTAATCAAATGTGAGGCTCAATAAGTGCACATGAGGTATTTCAGGGTGGGGAAGCACATGAGGGGGCCTACAGATGGAACAGACCACCTGCCTAAGACCACCCAAGGTCTTCCCTACCCACTGAAATACCTCATGCTCCCCACAATTGCTTCTCCCTGCCCAACCTGCCATGCTGGGTCACCTACCTTGCGAGGATCTAGCAAGCAGTCTCCTTTCCAGTCACGTGTGCCCTGTTCTGTTCAGGCCTTTGCAGCTTCCCCCGGCCTGTTGCAGGCCGAAATGGAGCTTCCGGGGAGTGGATGCAGGTCTCCGACACTCCATTTGGCCCTCTGTGGGCCTCCCCCAGTCTGTTGCAGACTGAAATGGAGTTTCTGGAGGACAGATACAGCCCTCCACCCTCTGTTTGGCCCTCCATTTCGGCCGGCAATGTGCCAGGCAAGGGCTCTGGATGCCCGAATGGGGCTTTTGAGAGGCAGATTTGCCCATCAGAAGCTCCATTTCAGCCAGCAACGTGCAGGACAAATGATGTACAGCCTCTGCGTTTGTTCCTAAGGGTGAATTGCCATGGTGCTGTAAGATTCGTAGTTTTGGGAATTGTTTGCAAACACCAGGGGGCGTTTATCATGTAACTTTGAACGTTCGTTAAGGGAATGCTCGTAACCCGAGGATTACCTGTACTCACCATTTCCTCCTCTGTAATTTTGGCCAGGGAAGCATTCTGCAAATTACAGGACTTCTGGCTTTCAAGCCAGTTTTTTTCCTCTTCTGACACTTTGTAGCAGTATCCTTGATGTGCAAACCAGTCAAGTGGACATGGAAGTAGATATTTTATGGCATCCTTTTGGCAGTTTAATGGCACTGGTGTTCCTGGAACAAAAACAGGTGGAAACAATAGAAACTAACTTGTCCAGTCTTATAAGTAGGATGGGACCATCCTGCTAAATTGGAACCTGTTACTTGATTTTAAACAAAATCCAGTCAGGATAGGGAGACCCATATTCTAGCTGTTGTGACAACTTCCATTCTATGATCCCCAGATTAATAGAGATTGTGGACTGAGCAGTGATTTGCATGGTGGACTTGAATCCCAGAAAACACATGTAAATCCACTCACTCAGCCATGAATCTCTTTTGTGAGATTTTCCACTCATTTGGTCAACCTATTTGACATTTGGTCCATTTTTTTTCACAATTATTGCTTTTGGCAGGAAATCACTAAATAAATAAATGTATGTTATTTCTTATTTTGTTTTTTGAGATTTGCCTTTGTAATTATGGTCACCTGGCAAAGAAAAGACTCAAATGTTTTCTATTTATAATTTATTTCCCTGCTAAGCTCCTTAAACCATTATTTCTGCTCTTCTCACTAGTGCCAAATGAGTATTTTTTCCCGCTTCTGGTTATCTCACTCTGGATTCATCTTACTCTGGATTAATCTTACAAAAGATTCAGTGATACTTTCAACCAAATACTGAGACTTTTTCCGAACAAAGGAACTGAAGTTTTCCTAGACCAGATGAAGTAGACTGCAGTGACTAAAAAGGAGGACAAGGCCAATTCTATACTTCTAACCCATCTGCAGAAGTCATTCAGCTTCATGAACTCATGGAGAAGCTTTTCACAGGAACAGGATTAAGGTCTGTATTCCTTACCCTGGTAATAAATGAGATGCAGGAGATGACCAGGCTGAGCCCAAGGGAGGGGTCAAACACATAATCAGTCTTGAGTCCCTTCACACCCACAAGAGATCTAAGTCCAGACCCCCTTGAACACCTTTGACTCTTATCTACCACCAATTTGCTTTGGCCATTAGTGGTTCAGATTCTTGTAGACAGCTTAAGATTGCAGTAAATTTTATACCGGTTTGAACTGCCTGGATCTTTGGATTTTTCATGGTGCTTGACACGAGAAGGGAAATGAGGATAAGAATGATGATCAGGAGGACGACAATGACAATGCCCATTCCAATGACTGCCTTTTTGTATTTAGGGCAAGCTGACAAAAAAAGAAGAGAAACAAAATTCATCAACCCTACCGGCTACATCAAAGGAAGGTAGAAATAAATCTGGATACTGATAAGCAGAACTCCCTAAATAAAATAGTATACACATTTCTAAATTGCTAAGATTTTCTTGTTTTTTGCCTTTTAATTTCCAAAGTCTATCTTGCATCAAAATGTCAGACTGATTCTGCAGAAAATAAATTGAACTACCGTGTTCTAACTGAGCAAATAAAACTGCTTAGGAGTTCTTATAATCTTATCTTATTGTATTTTATCTTATCTTTCTTCCTCCCCTTTCTAAGAAGACTTGCTGTATCTCCTTGGTGTCCATCATGGATCTGGAGGCCTTCTTGTAAATAAAGATGATCCTCCAGACAATACTGAATTCCATCTGGTTCAGTTAAAAGAAGATTGAAATATGAAACAAAATTGGGTCTGGTGAAGCAGAATTGAGCCTGCGGCAGATCCTGTCAGCCAAAGAGTGTTTACTGGCAGGAACTAGAAAGTGGGCTTTCTCTATTGTAGCCCCTGCCTTGTGGGCTATTCTCCCTTGGAGATTAGGATGGCCCCAACTCTGTTGGCTTTTCACAAGGCATTAAAAAGATGGCTAGGTTCCTGGACCTGGAGTTCTGAATGGGGTAAGGGCCAAGGGTGAAATTTGGCAGATTCTGACAGGTTCTGGAGAACCGGTAGCGGAAATTTTGAGTAGTTCGGAGAACCAGCAAATACCTCCTCTGGCTAGCCCCAGAGAGGGGAGGGAATGGGGATTTTGCAGGATTCTTCCGCTGCCACGCCCACCAAGCCACGCCCACAGAACCAGTAGTAAAAAAAATTGAATTTCACCACATTAAGGGTCCGGGTCCTTGGTTTTAGTGTTAGTTGATTTAATTATCTTGGCTGCTGTTTCTGTTAATTTTCTGGATGTTTTTAGTGTTTTATTGTTTTAAATTATTTTAATCATTCTATAATTTTAGAATCATAAGCCACGCAGAGTCACTTGGTTGAATAGAGTGGCTATATAAATGGAATGGATGGATAAATGAGTGGATAAAACAAACAAATGAATAAATAAATCGATGGTGCTGCAGAGAAACTACACAAAGTCTTCACAAAGGTGGGGTAAAATTTGTCTAAGACATTAATTGCTTGAGATAAACTACAAATAATCCCTGGAACAAATCCATTTTTCTCCGTTCTACAGCATCTCGGACAAGGAACACACCCAGGCAGATCCATACTAAAAATCTGTATTCTTGTATGTTCAAAGCTGACTTCCCGCTCTCTCATCCTTTCATTGACTATACATTTTATGTCAATGACTTGTTACCACTTACTAGGACTAGTCCCTCTCTCTGTAGTCACATTTGCTTCTTTATTTCATTGCATTTATTTTAAGGCTGTCCCCTGCAACAGACTCTGAATGCCGGCTCTCTGTCTTGTGAAAGATTAACATTCAGCAGTTCTTCAAAATTCAATTGGGGACAGAGTATGTGTTTTGTATTGCTCCGTAGAGATAGCTTGGACAATTCAATCCCTCATTTGGGTGAATGGCTTCCAGATCTCGATATTGTTATTACTACCTGGTTTTTCCTCGTGTCCTCCTGCATTTCCATTGGGAGAAGTGTGCTGCTGCTTTTGTTCCTCATTTATATTCTGCATTTCTAAAATTGTATTAGAAATTGGAATTAGAAATGTGGCTGTCACAAGAAGGAAAGCCAAGATGCTTACACAAGATGGAAAATTACTGCTAATTTTTAGATATGACAAAGCCTTTTAAAAAGTGTACAGCAGAAAATAATTTGTCATGCAAAGGTTTTTTTTATGGCAGTTAATAAATTGGGCAACTTTTTATTAGAGAAGGAGAGAAAATCAACATTCCATTATCTACATTCTGTTAAAAGGATCGAATTCATTTGAGAATCTGTTGATCTTGGCTGGTCTTCAAAAGCTAAGAAGGATGAGAGCCTAATAGAGAATGTAAAGGGTAGAATGAGTGATTGAAAAGCTTTCCATTTAGCAACACCCACAAACATCAATCGATGCACAACACAAAAAAAACATGTGTCTAAATGACATAAAAAATTAGATTCAGATTCCTTTCCCAAGTTATAAGTTCAGCAGAAAAAAACTATAGCAGAGACACAGCTATACGTCAACACTTATTTCTTTTTCATTCACTTCAGTGACTCATATGCTGTCTCCTCTATTCAGCTTGTCTATTCTCCTAAAATCCTCTTCTTAGACCCTTAGAGATAAAATAGCATAACATATATTATTACTATTGATTACTATGCATGTCACCTGTCAATGTTTAAAGGAAAACTGGGAGAAGTAGTTTCTACCCATTGCCCTGAAAATAAGACCTATCCAGCAAATAAGCCCTAGCATACTTTCTATGTCTGCACCTAATATAAGCCCTACACCCAGCCACCCCAAAATAATCCCTACTTAGGAGCCTGTACAGTTGCCCGGCCGCCCATTTTGTCTGGTTGCTCGTGGTGCTGTAGGAACAAGGTGAGGTGGGATGGTGGTGGAGCCACCCCAAGCATTCCACATCAGCTTACCTCAGGACCTCATAGCCAGGCCATCCACGCTGTGATACCTGCCTTGCGGCAGCAGCACCAACAACCGTGACCAGCAGGAGCCCACTTGGCCACCAGCCCACTTCTTCTAATTGCTCATGGTTGCATGGAGCAGGAGGCTGAGTGGCATGATGGTGCCGCAGCTGCAAGGCGAGATGAGACAGGTGTCGGAGCATGGGTAGCCTGGCGGTGGGGGTCCTCAGGTAAGCCAGTGCTCCATCCACTCCTGCTTTGCAGCGGCGGTGCTAGCACACCACAAGCAAGCAGAAGAATGCGCCTCACATACAATGGGGGAAATAAGACACACACACACACAAATAAGCCCAAGTGTTTATTTGGGGACTCAAAAGAAAATAAGACCCTGTCTTATTTTCAGGGAAACGCGGTACTAATACAACTAATATTCACTAAAATGGCTGAAGCTTTTGCTAGCGCTACAAATGAAGAGGTATTCCAACACTTTCACTCTTTGACCAGTGTGTGAAAATTGTGACCAAGCCATTTTTTAATTAGTAATGCATAGCCCTTTTCTGCAATGTTATCCCTTTAGGTTCTGCTATTTCTTCATGTAAAGGAGTGTAAGCTGAGACTACACAGGTAATCCTTCACTTACAATTCAATGAAAGCTGTAATGTATTGGGTTTGGGGTTTAAAATGAAGGGTCATCTTTTTTTCTCCTTTATATGTAATACTTGAGTACTTTTTAAAGTTAGTAAAATATCAAAACTAAAAAATGTTTTCTCCCTTTAGAGTTAAAAAAATGAAATAATATAGAGGATTTTTTTTAATATAAATTATGATAAAGATTAATGAGTTAACATATTACTCTGCACAGCAAAAAGAAGCAGAGATGGTCAAACTGATTTTTTTATCCAAAGAAGAGAATATATCTAACCTTGTTTCTATTCTGAAATTGCTTTTTGGATTTTGTGCTTGCAATGAAAAAAAATGAAACTTTGAATTTGTTAACTAGTTAGGCTTATTGTTATAGATATGGCTTGTTCATACTTTTGTGTAAAAGCAAAAAGTTGTGGTTGTATTATCTTTTCCTGTTTTCAAGAGAGTTGGAAGTTGGTGCCTTTTTCTTTCCTTTCCCCCCTTTATACTATATTTCTTTTCTGTTCCCTCCCTCTCTTTCTTAGATTTTTTTTTCAACTACTTTTTATATTTTCTTTGTATTTTATATTTTGAAAGCCAATACAAAATCATATATGATAAAATTCATCACGATGTTTTGGAAATCCAACTGGGCATGGTGATTTGGATTGCTCTGTGTGGACATTTCTGTAGCTTGAACATTTCAATCCTTCATTTTGAGAGATTGGCTTCCAGAGTTTGATGTTATTATTACCTGTTTCTTCTATCTCTACACAACTGTATCCTTTGCTGGGACGATCATATCCATTGCTAGGATGGGCCTGCTCATCACGATTACCACCTGCCATTGTTCCTAGGTTTGTATGACCTGGAATTACAAACAACGGGGCTATCAGCAGAAGGAAGATCAAGAAGCTTACAGAAGATGGCAAACAGCTACTAATTTCAAGGGACCTCTTTTTAGATATAGGACACAGCCTTTTAAGAAGAGTGCAGCACAAAATAATTTGTCATGCAAAGTTTTTAGTGCCATGAATAAATTGGGCAACATTTTAACAGAGGAATAAAAATCAACATTCTGTTTTCCACTTTCTGTCAAAAGGGTTGAATTGAATGGAGAATCAGAGTTGGCTATCTTGAAAAGCTAAGACCCCTTCATGCATCACTGCCTTGTCGTGGTGAAGGGATCTGTGCAGCTGATTGAAACTATGAGGTAAACTGGACATAACATAATAACAGAGTTCGAAGGGACCTTGGAAGTCTTCTAGTCCAATCACCCACCCAGAGGTGGGTTCCTACCAGTTCGCACCTATTCGGTAGAACCGGTTGTCAAATCTCCCAAACCGGTTAGAAGACGTTCCACCAGTGGACCTGGAAAGCAGGCTACACCTACAGAAGAGGTTCCAAAAAATTTTGAAACCCACCACTGTAGGAGAGAGATACACACACACCAGTGATGTGCGGTGAGGTTTATGGCTGGTGAGGCACTGAGGTCTCACACACACACACACACACACACACACACACACACACACAGAGGAAGATGTCACACAAGGGCCCTTCAAAGACTAAACATTTTTTTTTACTGGTGGGGAATTAAAACTCCCCTTTTCCTCAATGGGAAATCATATTCAGACAAAGAAAATTATTAAAAATATCCTTTCCTTTCTGAAGCCTGGCTCTTTCTCTGCACCTATATTGGGAGGGGGGGAATAGGGGAAATGCAAGCGGCGAGGCCAGCCTGCCCCCTTCTTGTCTCCCACCCCCCCTTCCCAACGGGACAAGAAGGCGGAGGGCTGGTCTTGCAAACGGGGCACTCGCCCCCTCCCCCGGGAGGAGCTCTGCAGTGGGACAGACGAATGGAGGGGGAGATCCCCCCTTCCTCCTCCGCGCCCCCAAACCCCGTCTTCCCTGGCCTGCACCCCTGCGCCCAGGCTCCTTTGGGTTCGGGGGTAATCCGAATGGGGGGTGCGGGGGATCCCCGGGGCGGAGGCCTCCTGGTGCAACGGTCTTCGGCAGCTCCGGAGCGAATCTTGGCCTTTTTAATTATTTTAAAAATTGTTTCCTTTTCCTCAGGAGACTGGTGAGGCCCCACCTCCCCTGCCTCTAGTGACTGCACGTCACTGACACAAGAGAGAGAGAGAGACAGACAGACAGACAGACAGACACAGAGAGAGAATCACATAGAGACACAGAGGGAGGGAGAGAGAGGCAAACACACACACACATACACACACACACACAGACTCACACAGAGAAAGAGAAAGGAAGGAAGGAAGGAAGAAAGAAAGAAAAAGTGAGAGATGAAAGAAAAAAAGAAAAAAGGGACAGAGAGACAAAAGGAAGGAAAGAGAGAGAGAGAGAGAGAAAACACATGGCTGGCAAACCACTCCCACTAGGTCACATGGCCGGCAAGCCACTCCCACAAAGGAGGCCACACACCCACACCACTGACGCTATCCCCATTCATTTCAGAGAAATGGTTGTCCAATTTCTTATTGTAAACTTCCAGAGATGGAGCACTGACCATTTTTGGAGGTTTTGTTCCACTGATTAATTGTTCTAACTGTCAAGAAATTTCTCCTTCATTCTAAGTTGCTTCTAGGCACTTTTCGGGGCCACCCGAGAGTTCTGACGAAACAGTCCCCTGGATTAGCTTGGCCAGAAAACCCCATGGGCTTTATGACAAGCGAAGTCAACGAGGAAGCCAGATGCACTTAACGCAACACACGCACCATTCCAGAAGCCGGGCGCTTCGACCTGGCTGCCCCGACCCCGCAGAAGCCGGCCGCTCCGACCCCGCCCAATTCCAGAAGACGCGCTCCTTGCCGCTCCACAGACACACACACACACCCCGCGGGCGGCAGAAGCTGGTCACCTCACCGCCCGCCCCCCCTTGCGCGCGCGCCTGAAGCCGGCCACCCCTCCGTTTACCTGCCCAACTCCCGAACCCGCGTCCTCGCCGCTCCGCACACATAAACACAGACCGCACGCGGCAGCAGCTGATCACGTCACTGCTCGCCCCGCCCCCCCCCGTCGCTCGCCCCGCCCCCCACTCGCAGTCGCCTCTCCATTGAACTGCTCCGCGCCCCACTCCGGCAGCCGTGCTGCTCACTGTTCCACGGACTCACACCCGCGCACACCCACCATGAGCAACCTGGCCAAGGAAAGCGAGCACAGCAGCAGCCGCCTCGAGGAGGAGCTAAGCTGCTAAACCCCGGGTTGCGGGGTTCCTGTGCCCGAGGAGCTCAAGGGCTGGATGGGCATTCTGCTGCTCACAGGGGGAGGCGAATGAAGCTGCTACCTGTGGAAGCAAGCGCTAAGGGGAAAGTTTGCAGGAAGCAGTTTCTTCAGAGTCCAACTTCTGCCTTGACAGATTTCTGGAGAGGAGGACGGGATGGCGCGGGAACTGCGTGAGGGAAGGCTGCTCCAACAGGATTGGAAACGGGAATTCCCTTGGGAGAAGGGCCAGCCTCCCTCATGCAGATCCTCCTCTTACTCTCCAGAGATCTGTCAAGGCAGACGTTGGACTCCGAAGAAATTGCTTCCTGCACGCTTTCTCCTCCGTGCCTCCCTTGTCCTCTGCCTCCTGCTTTGCTGGAAGGGGGCACCAGACAGGGAAACGCCAACAATGTCTGAGATTGGGAGAGGAATGTCTCCTTGGGCATGCTGTGCACATGGACGCACGGGCGTACACACCCACCAACCATTACAATCATGGGAGACTTGTCCACATTTGAGCTTGCAAACTGCCAATCACACCTGGGCTTGTGGAGAAGGCCCTCTCCTTCTTCTGTAGATAAAAGTCCCCAAATCCGGATTTGGTCGGGAAAGTGAAGGAGGCAGCAAGCCCACCTGCCCCACCACCTGCTTGCCTTGGGCTGCAATGACCCAAGTTCTCCTTGCACCCTGGCCTTTGCCTGCCCTGCTTGCTGGCCTTGCTGCTGGCTGGCCACTGAACAACTGACTCTGCTGCTTTGGCCTGTGGGGGGGGGCTCGCCCTCCTGGCAGAACTGCTTCTATATGAGGCCTTGTGATGAGACACAGCCTGCAAACAAATCAAAGCACCGCGAGTCCAGGCATCCTTTCCATTTGTTCCCATTCCTCACTTGCCCTCCTCTCCTTCCCTGGGAACTGTGAGGGGAATTCTGCCAGAGCCCAGAATTTTATGGCAGAAAAGAGGGGGGGGTTCAAAAGCCCTGGAGAAAAAGAGCAAAACTCTTTTATGTTTGCTTCAGAAGCTGATACAGAGGCCAACCCTGCAGGAAGTGATCTACTCCTCCATGCAAACCCTCACAGTGGAAGGAAGGAAGGGAGAGAGAGTGAAATATCAAACTTCTGTGTGTGAGAGAGGCAGAGAGAGCACACCGCCTCCATCCTGGTATATGGTAATTTTCGGATGTTGGATCTCTCTCCCTCTCCCTCTCTCACTCACACATACACACACACAGTCCTTTGCTTGGCAACTCTGCACAGACAGACGGGTTGCAAAGCTAAAGCTGAAGGATTCGGATAGAGCATTTGGGGGATGTACGTCTGCACTGAGATTGCCAGGAAAAGGAGGGGGGATTTTGCTCCTTATCCTGTTCTGAGTCTGTGCTAAGCTTCAGAACAGGGTGAGAGGAAGGAAAATCCCCTCTCCCCATTTTCAAGCTGTTTGCAAAAAGCGGTCCATTCTGAGCCTTCAATGTTGCAATCCTGGAATATGCTAAAGGCTTGAAATGGGGCTTTTTTGCAAACCGCTTGAAAATAGCAATAGCAGTTAGACTTATATACCGCTTCATAGGGCTTTCAGCCCTCTCTAAGCGGTTTACAGAGTCAGCATATCGCCCCCACAGTCTGGGTCCTCATTTCACCCACCTCGGAAGGATGGAAGGCTGAGTCAACCTTGAGCCGGTGAGATTTGAACCGCTGAACTGCAGATAACAGTCAGCTGAAGTGGCCTGCAGTACTGCACCCTAACCACTGCGCCACCTCGGCTCCTATAATGAGGGGATTTCGCCTCTTATCCTGTTATCCGAGGTGGCGCAGTGGTTAAATGCAGCACTGCAGGCTACTCCTAGATCAGCAGTTCAGCGGTTCAAATCTCACCGGCTCAGGGTTGACTCAGCCTTCCATCCTTCCGAGGTGGGTAAAATGAGGACCTGGATTGTTGGGGGCAATATGCTGACTCTCTGTAAACCGCTTAGAGAGGGCTGAAAGCCCTATGAAGCGGTATATAAGTCTACTGCTATTATCAGTCTGTACTGAGCTTCAGAACGGGGTGAGAGGCATGAAAATCCCCCTCCCCATTGTTCAAAAAAATGCCCCATTCCGACCTCTTAGCTTGAATATGCAGGTGAGAAGCAACTTCCCATAGGCATGGAAATCCAAACACCTGGGACATCTGAAGAAGTCCTGCAAGATTTCCTGCTGAAGTGCAGGAAATCTCCACACACACGGGCGCGCACACAAACACACACACTTACTTGCAGATTGTCCTTTCAGAGACGAGTTTCACCAGGATGAGAGATGGCTGAAGGCAGCATTTGTCTGAAACTCCTATTTGAAAGGAGGATCTGCAAGGGGGGTGGGGAGATTTCCTGCAGTTTGGCAGGGCATCTCCTCAGAGGGCTTCTTCCGATGTCCCAGGTGTGTGAATTTCCATGCCTTCCTTTCCTGTTCCGTGGACAGAAATGCCTGCGGTGACTGTCACCATTAGGTAAGGAGGGTGTGAGGCATGTGGGTTATGTTGCTTGGCCTCTGGCTTCTTTTGCAGCCATAATTGGCTGCAAAAGTGACCAGGCTTACTAGAGGCAGAGGCCTGAGCAGCACACAACTGTTTCATGAATGGAGCAGCTCAGCTAATCCAATTAAGGGGCCGAGAAGTCCTGTGGTGATGGGGAAGGGAAGAGTGCCAGGCTGCTAGGAGCTCTCCAATGTTTTTGAACTTGGCTAGTAAATGAGCAAATACCAAACTAATGCCAGTGGAAATCCCAAAACTAATGCCATACTTAATTTAACCGCAGATGTGGACTGCAGCCTAGAAAGTAAAAGACGCTTGCTCCTGGGGAAGAAAGATAGGGCAAGTCTAGACAGCATACTAAAAAGCAGAGACATCACCCTGCCAACCAAAGTGTGTATAGTCAAGGCTATCGTTTTCCCAGTTGCAATGTATGGCTGTGAAGATTGGACCATAAGAAAGGCTGAGCACCAAAGAATGGAGGCCTTTGAACTATGGTGCTGGAGAAGACTCCTGCGAGTCCCTTGGACTGCAAAGCCATCAAACTAGTCAGTCCTAGAGGAGATCAACTCTGACTGCTCTTTAGAAGGCCAGAGCCTGAAGATGAAACTCAAGTACTCTGGCCACCTAATGAGAAGGAAGGACTCACTGGAGAAGAGCCTAATGCTGGGAAAGACTGAGGGCAAAAGAAGAAAGGGACGACAGATAATGAGGTGGCTGGATGGAGTCACCAAAGCAGTGGGCATGAGCTTAAATGGACTCCAGAGGATGGTAGAGGACAGGAAGGCCTGGAGGAACGTTGTCCATGGGGTCACAATCACTGTTCCCTCTAAGGTGCACGGCTGCAATACCCCGCGCAGTAGTTTCTAATTGCCGCGCAGAGGCACGTGGGGCAGGTATCTGGACACGAACTACAGATCGAGCAATCAAAACCTCCTCCAGCTAAACCTTTTCTACTGCAGTACATTGCCGTCCGACTTCAGGATTCTCTAATCAGTGTAGGTTGAAAAGAAAAAAGGGAAAGGGATCTTAAAGATTTAAAACACTGGAGCAAATGCTTCAGAGGCAACAGTTTTCACGGGGAATTAGAACAGTCAGAGAGCCCTGCCTGGAGTTTTGCTCCCCCCCCCCCTTTCAGACCTGCTGTGAGATCGGCTAATTTGCTATTGCCTGGGCTGGCTCTCCCCGGTTACATTTAGCAAAAATGTAGCTCTTTTGAGCTCTTTTTCTCCCTCCTCGCTTCTCGGGGCTCCACCAATGGGGGAGCAAAGCCCAGCGCCAGGCTTTGGGCTAACACAGGGGTCTGCAAAGTTGGCTGTTTTAAGACTGGTGGACTTCAACTCTCAAAATTCTGGAAGTTGAAGTCCACCAGTCTTTAAAGAGCCAGCTTTGCAGATCCCTTGGCTAACATGATTGATGCCCTCGGAGTTGGAAAGAGGCGAGAGAGCCCGGTCACATGAGTCATGACACGACATCAGCTTTGGGACCACATTGCTGAGTAATAAAAATTCCAGTCCCACGTTCTAACGAAGGAGTACCTATATTTGATAACTCATTGGGATTTTCAAAGTCATTGAGAATATTTTTGCTTTTAATCTAATTAAACTTCCTATCTGTCAGTTTAAAATAGTGACTTCCATAGAGCAAACTAAAATCACTACTTTATAAACAAAAGGAAGGTGTTTTTTTCTCTTATTTGGTTATGGTAGAGCCATTTTAACAATCTATTTATATTTGCAAGTAGTATGCAGTTTAGAAATTAGTTTTGCAGTAGTAGTAGGTTACTGAAACCCTCTACAGAGAGGAGCAAATTCCCACAAATTTTTAAACAATCAGAACAGCTTCTATTGGTGTCAGGTTGCTTCTTTGCAACAACTTGTTCAACTGGGCTAATTCGCTAACAACGTCATCAAACACAATCAATGCAGCACGAATCTGTGGATCCGTCAACTTTTTGTAACAATATTTACATACTGGGTCACTGTGTGATTCTGCTTGCTCTTTACAGTACTCAAGCAAAACTGTAATGTTTTTTATTAGTGCTCTCAAGGCAAAATGTCTGGAAAGCCATCGTACTTCATTCAACGGTCTGAAGGCTACTGCTTCACAGTCAAGAACTTCTGCTAGTTCTGCAAATGCCGTTTTCTTCACAGAAGAGCGGCAGAATAGTGTGTACACAGTGCGCAGTAAAGTCTCAATGTCTTTCATAAGTGAGACGTGTTTACATGCATCATCAATCCCCAGGTCTTCCCGATGTGCCACACAGTGCTGTTCAACCAAATGGGATATATCTCGACGAAGCTGAGCAGCCACACCATTATGCTTACCCAGCATCACAGACGCACCGTCTGACGTAAACATTACCATCTTTTGAAGATTGATATTGTTTGTAGCATAGAACTCTTTTATGGCTGCTGTGATTGCTATGCTGTCGCATGTTGACAACTGTAAAATTCCTGCAAACACGGTCTTATAAATTGCAGCATTAGACGGGCGGAATTTCGCATACAAAATCAACATTTTGGTGACTGATACACACTGTTCCCTCTAAGGTGCGCGGCCGCGCGGCCGCGCACATGGCAAGAAACCCCCGCGCAGAGGTTTCTAACTCCCGCGCAGAGGTTTCTTTCAAAGCAAACGTGGGGGAGTCCTTTGCAGGCGGCTAGAACTGGCTGCCCGCAAAGGACCTTCCCAAACTTGTTTCAGCGGCAGCTCTCAGCCTGGCGGCAGCGTCACTCAAACTGTGGAAGGAGGGGGAGGAGGAGGGAACTAAAGAGAGCTTTTACCGAGTCTGCGCCCCACAGCCAGGACTGTCCTTGCGCCCCTCAAGCCGCGTTTCTTCCCCGCAAAGCCCTTCGGGCAACCCGAGAGTTCCGCTTGACGCCAGAAGGGCTTTGCAGGAAGAAACGCCGCGTTTCTTCCTGCAAAGCCCTTCTGGCGCCAAAAGGAACTCTCGGGTTGCCCGAAGGGCTTTGCGGGGAAGAAACGCGGCTTGAGGCGCCAGGACGGTCCTGGCTGTGGGGCGCAGACTCGGTAAAAGCCTCTCTTTGGTTCCCTCCTCCTCCTCCTCCTCCTCCTCCTCCTTTCTGGAGCCCCTTCCTCAAAGATTTGGTACCAAAGCAATGGCGGTGAGGAAGTTGTGTCTTTTGGATTTTGCACTGTTGTCTTTTCAATGGTTCTCAGACTGGTTGAACCTTTAGCAGCTGGGGTGATATTCTTTACTGTTAAGGTTACAATTGGATGTGTTGGACAAATCTTAAAAGATGAAACTTTTATTAAAACGTTTGACTTAACTAAAAACGTCTTCCTTTTTCTTCTTCTTAAATATGATTTATTTATTTATTTTTACTTCAGAAGTTTGATGACCATTGTACAAACTAATCCAACCTAAATGTAGAGGAGGAGAAGAAGGGGGGGGATTTAAAAAGAGCAGAGGAAAAAGAAAAGAAAGCATGAAGAAAACATAAAGAAAGGGATGGGAGGGAGGGAAGGAAGGAAGGCACTTTATGTTGAAACAGAAAATATTATATAAGGAAGAAAATGGAAATAACTTAGGAAGGAAGGAAGGAAGGAAGGAATTGCATTTAATATTGAAGGAAAAGAGAATGAAGGAAAAAGTATTGGAAGGATTGAAAGAAGGAAGGAGGAACAAAGAATTACACTTAATATTGAAATGGAAAAGAAAATATAATGAATGAAAGAAGAAGTATAGGAAGGGAAGGAAGGAAGAAAGAAAGAAACAAAGACTGTTGAAACAGAAAAGATAATATAAGGAAGAAAATGGAAAGACGTATAGGAAGGAAGGAAGGAAAAAAGGAAGACAATGTTGAAATGGAAAAGAATATAAGGAAGAAAATGGAAAAAAGTATAGGAAGAAAGGAAGAAATGTACTTAATATTGAAACAGACAAGGGAATGAAGGAAAAAATATTGGAAGGATTGAAAGAAGGAAGAAAGAATGGAAGGAACAAAGACAATGTTGAAATGGAAAAGAATATAAGGAAAAAAATGGAAAAATGTTAGGAAGGAAGAATTACACTTAATATTGAAACAATTGAATATAATGAAGGAAAAGGAAACAGGAATAAGGGAGAGACGGAGGACTTCAGCTCCCAGAATTTCCCTGGCTGAAGAATTCTGGGAACTGAAGTCCACCCCTCGTAAAGTGACCAAGGCTGGGAAAAGAATCCACACTAGTAGGGACAATGCAAGCTATGCTTCACCCCGTCAGTCCATCTTAGCGTGCAAGAAAGACATCAGACAACGCCATAGTTGCTATGGTAGCATTTGGCTATGCGCAGCGATGCTCTCCTGGTCTTTATGGGTGGGAGGGGGGCAGTTGAGCTATGATGCTAATCCCCTCGTGGGAACACAGAGGGTGGGAGAAGAGAACCAAAGAACTTCAAACTCCAAGGTTCTGGAGTGGAGAATAAGGGGATCAACTTTGTCTAAATGATATTGACATATAAAGAACGGTTGTAGGAACTGGGTATGTCCAGTTTGATGAAAAGAAGGACTAGGGGAGACATGATAGCAGTCTTCCAATATCTCAGGGCCCAGGGTTGCTCCAAAGAAGAGGGAGTCAAACTATTCTCCAAGGCACCTGAAGGCTGGACAAGAAGCAATGGATGGAAACTAATCAAGGAGAGAAGCAACCTAGAACTAAGGATAAATTTCCTGACAGTGAGAACAATTAACCAATGGACCAACTTGCCTCCAGAAGTTGGGAATGCTCCAACACTGGAAGTTTTAAAGAAGATTTTGGATAACCGTTTGTCTTAAGTAGTGTAGGGTTTCCTGCCTAGGCAGGGGGTTGGACTAGAAGACCTCCAAGGTCCCTTCCAATTCTATTTCTATTGTATTCTCTATATTCTATTCTTTCTCTGTTCTATTCTAATCTCTTCTGAACTAAATGTTTATCTAGAACTCAAATAAATAGCTGCTTTTTGGTTTTATTTTTTTTAATATTTATCAGTCTCTCTTTTATTCCATACTTCTGGTTGAAAGACTATTCTATGTCATGCTAAACAAATGCATATTCTAGTGGCGGCGGGAGCTCGTTGGCATCTTCAGCAGCAGCCCTGCCTCCTGTGAAAAAACCGAAGATGGAGCAGATCCACGCAGATGACGTTGCTGCAACATGACTGGAGGAGGAATTCTGGGAGTTGAAGTCCACAAGGCTTAAAGCTGTCAGGTTTGAAGACCCCTGGGGTTTTTTTCCTAAAGGGTTAGGGGTGCGAGGGTCTTGTAACTTGACAGCTTTAAGACTTGCACGCTTCAATGCCAGAGTTTCTGAGCCAACATTTTGGTTGCTAAGCAGGACCGTTGTTAAGTGATACTGATATTATATAACACTTTTAATTAAGCGGGTACCTTGAATAAACATAACTTTGAGTTTCAAATAATACTGATTTCGTTGTTGTCTTAGGTGACATCTGTGAAAAAAATTCAGGTGCTCAGGCATGAAAATGTGCCGCTCAAACACTATACTTTTCCGCTCACACTGAAAAAAAATTAGAGGGAACATTGCTGATACATCGGTGCTTTCATCAGCAATAAGAGTATGACAACTGGCATTACGTAGATCATGCATGACTTCTTTCTGAACAACTGCATTGATGCACTCCACAAACTCAAAGCCATAATTCTTGCTGCGCCAGCTCTCTGGAATGGACACATACTTGCCAATGTGGTCATGTATGGCTTTGACTGATAACATTGACACATTCATGTTTATGGCCAGCAACACATTATCAATCAAAATTTTGATTTCATCAGCATTAGCATTTCTGCGCAGTGAAACTTCTTTTCTGTTCGCTTTGTCTTCTGCACTTTCAGTCAGTAGCCTCGGCAGCCCTCCAGATTTCTGGCATCGTAGTTTAGTGATCGAATCCAGGTGAATCTTCTGATTGATATGACGCTTCAAATAATCAATTTTCCAATCGTTCCATCGTTTTCCAGTGGCGAATGTGCCACCTGTACAAGCTTCTTGGCATATTTGGCAAACAATGTCATCACTACTTTCACGATAAGTGAAGATATCACCCAGTTTTGTTAACTGTTTTCTAGACGAAGTTGGCAGTTCAGTTTCTACTAACTCTTCTAACCATTCTAGTTTAAACTTCCAGCTGCACTTTTTCTTCGTAACAACATTTACTCCAGCTTTACGTTTTGACATCAGCACTGACTGATGATGTACCTATAGGGTTAGGGTTTATCAATTATTACAATTATCTTTTCAAATTCATTTTGGATTAAATAAAAAAGAGCTTTGAAATGAATATATAAATGGCACTTAATACCACTAATATTAAAATAGTAAATGTTTGATATACTTCATTTTAATGAATTTCACTTGAGATACTTCATTTTAATGAGTTAACAACATTCAATTGCAAAAGTTGTCTATACACTGTATGCTTCTGTGAATGTATTATATGCAATTTGCTATTTTAAATGAGTAAAATTATTAAAATAACCATAATTAAAGTCTCATTCACATCTAAGAGTTTTCTTCCATCGTTAATTTGTAAACTCAAGGATTTATTGCCTCATGTTCAACAATGCTTGTTGATTGTTTAAAAATTTGTGGGAATTTGCTCCTTTCTGTACAGAGGGTTTCAGTAACCTACTACTACTGCAAAACTGCATACTACTTGCAAATATAGATTGTTAAAATGGCTCTACCATAACCAAATAAGAGAAAAAAACACCTTCCTTTTGTTTATAAAGTAGTGATTTTAGTTTGTTCTGTGGAAGTCACTATTTTAAACTGAAGTTTAATTAGATTAAAAGCAAAAATATTCTCAATGACTTTGAAAATCCCAATGAGTTATCAAATATAGGTACTCCTTCGTTACAACGTGGGACTGGAATTTTTATTACTCAGCAATGTGGTCACAAAGCTGATGTTGTGTCATGATGACTCATGTGACCGGGCTCTCTCTCGCCTCTTTCCAACTCCGAGGGCATCAATCATGTTAGCCAAGGGATCTGCATTCTGCAAAGTTGGCTCTTTTAAGACTGGTGGTGGACTTCAACTTCCAGAATTTTGAGAGTTGAAGTCCACCAGTCTTAAAACAGCCAACTTTGCAGACCCCTATGTTAGCCCAAAGCCTGGCGCTGGGCTTTGCTCCCCCATTGGTGGAGCCCCGAGAAGCGAGGAAGGAGAAAAAGAACTCAAAAGAGCTACATTGTTGCTAAATGAGCCAGCCCAGGCAATAGCAAATTAGCCGATCTTGCAGGCAGGTCTGAGAGGGAGGGGAAAAAAAACTCCAGGCAGCAGGGCTTTCTGACTCTTCTAATTCCCTGTGAAAACTGCTTCAGACTTAAATCTTTAAGATCCCCCTCCCTCCTCCTTCCTTTTTTCTTTACAGAATCTACACAGAATCACAGAGAATCCTGAAGTCGGGCGGGGCTGAGGAGGGAGAAAAAGAACTCAAAAAAGCTACATTGTTGCTAAATGTAACCGGGGAGAGTCAGTCAGCCCAGGCAATAGCAAATTAGCCGATCTTGCAAGCAGGTCTGAGAGGGAGGGGGAAAAAAACTCCAGACAGCAGGGCTCTCTGACTCTTCTAATTCCCGGTGAAAACTGCTCCAAACTTAAATCTTTAAGATCCCCCTCCCTCCTCCTTCCTTTTTTCTTTACAGAATCTACACAGAATCACAGAGAATCCTGAAGTCGGGCGGGGCTGAGGAGGGAGAAAAAGAACTCAAAAGAGCTACATTGTTGCTAAATGAGCCAGCCCAGGCAATAGCAAATTAGCCGATCTTGCAGGCAGGTCTGAGAGGGAGGGGGGAAAAAACTCCAGACAGCAGGGCTCTCTGACTCTTCTAATTCCCCGTGAAAACTGCTCCAAACTTAAATCTTTAAGATCCCCCTCCCTCCTCCTTCCTTTTTTCTTAATCGGATTTTCTGGGATGAGTTCAAATTTGCCACCCCTGAGGAAGTGGACAAGGCCATGAGAGTGATGAGTACCTCCACCTGTTTATTGGACCCGTGCCCCTCCTGGCTGGTTTCGACCAGCAGAGAGGTGACACGAGGCTGGCTCCAGACGATTACTAACGCATCTTTGCAGGAGGGGTCTTTCCCGCAAAGGAAGCAGTGGTAAGACCCCTCCTCAAGAAGCCTTCCCTGCACCCAGCTAGTTTGAAAAACTATTGTCCTGTCTCCAACCTTCCTTTTTTAGGGAAGGTTGTTGAGAAGGTGGTGGCGCTTCAACTCCGACGGACCTTGAATGAAACGGATTATCTAGATTCCTTTCAATCCGGTTTCAGGCCTGGGTACAGCACGGAAACTGCTTTGGTCGCCCTGACCGATAATCTCTGGCGTGCCAGGGATAGAGGACATTCCTCTATCCTGGTGCTTCTTGACCTCTCAGTGGCCTTCGATACCATCGACCATAGTATCCTTCTGCGACGCCTAGGGGAGGTGGGAGTGAGAGGCACTGTTTTACGGTGGTTCTCCTCTTACCTCTCTGACAGGTCGCAGTCGGTGTTGGTCGGGGGGCAAAGGTCGACCCCTAGGCCCCTCAAATGTGGTGTGCCACAGGGCTCGATCTTGTCCCCCCTCCTATTTAACATCTACATGAAGCCGCTGGATGAGATCATGCAACAGCACAGGGTAAAGTACCATCAATATGTGGATGATACTCAACTATATCTTTCTGCCTTGTGCCAGCTCAGTGTAGCGGCGGACGTGATGTGCCGATGCCTGGAGGCTGTTAGGATCTGGATGGGGGTGAACAAACTTGTGCTCAATCCCGATAAGACTGAGTGGCTTTGGATGCTGCCCCCAAAGGACTGCTTAGACAGTCCATCCTTAACCCTGGGGGGTGAAAATTTACGCCCCTCAGAGAGGTCCGCAATTTGGGGGTCCTCCTGGATTCGCAGGTGAAACTGGAACATCATCTATCGGCTGTGACCAGGGGTGCCTTTGCCCAAATACGTCTGGTGCACCAATTGCGGCCCTATTTGGATTGGGAGGCACTTCAAACGGTCACTCACGCCCTTGTCACCTCGAGGCTGGATTATTGCAATGCGCTCTACATGGGGCTACCCTTGAAAAGCATTCGGAGACTGCAGTTAGTCCAGAAGGCGGCTGCGCGAGCGATATTGGGTGCAACGAGGTACACCCACGTTACACCTGTCCTCTGGGAGCTGCACTGGCTACCAATTGGTCTCCCGATGCAATTCAAGGTGTTGGTTATCACCTTTAAAGCCCTACATGACTTAGGGCCAGAGTTCCTTCGAGACCGCCTACTGCCACATACCTCCCAGCGGCCAGTAAGATTGGATTGGATTTATTATTACATTTAATGATCCCACAGATTGGGCCTCCTTCAGATGCCATCAGCCAGACAGTGTTGGCTGGCAAGCCCTCAGAGGAGAGCCTTCTCTGTGACTGCTCCGACTCTTTGGAACCAGCTACCCCCAGAAATCCGGACCATACCCACTCTCATGGCCTTCAGGAAAGCTGTAAAAACTTGGCTGTTCCAGCAGGCTTGGGGCTGTTGACCCCACTATTGAGCTCCAGCCCCTATTAGAATGAATGTATGTGTGGTGTTGCTGTTTTAAACCGTTCCTTTGTTATATGTTTCGTTATGTTTGTTTTTTCTCTTTATTTTTGTAAGCCGCCTGGAGTCCTTCGGGATTGGGCGGCATATAAATGTGGTTAATAAATAAGTAAATAAATAAATAAATAAATTCCCAATAAAAAAAATCTCTGGTTTAAGATCTATGTGGTTGTGTATCATTTTCTCCAACCACATGTGAGTTTTAGTCCAGTAACTTTTGGCTTCAATACATGTGGTTCAATCCACCACATGTGGTAATATGAGCCTGGTGCCTGATGACATTTTCACCACTTTTCTGGTTTATTCTTGGACACTCTTGCAAATCTTTTTCGTTTAAAAAGTTTTATGTTCCATTTTATCATTCACATACACTCACATATATACTGTGCATAGCCGGCGCCATACAACATTAAACAATAATTGCAGCAATTCCTCTTGTCAACAATACCCAAAAAAATACAAACCCAAAATACCTCTTCCCCTCTCCATACACCTCTTTCTTCCACCCCTCTCCAACTTTCTATCTTCCCTTCATCATCCTCCTCTACCCTACTTCCCCTCCCCCTCTACCACTCCTCTCTCCCGATCCACTCCCTCCCTTCCTTCTCACCCTCCCTCCCACCCTCTCTCCCGTCCCTCTCTACCCGTCTTTCTTCTATCCCACTCCTCCTCCCCTTGGTGTATTTCCACTATATGTCAGTGTACTTAACTTATCCTACTTTTACAGAGAAATTATAGAAAAACAGTATACATGTGAAGTCATATTACATTGAAACCTAACCTAGTATACGGGATCCAGAACCCACCACGGATTACTACCATAAGCAGAAGAGCCTCTAACTTTAATTTTCTTTCTTCTAGACCAATGGTTTCCAACCTTTTTTTGGCCATGCCCCACCTAAGCCTCTTTAAAATTCTGATACCCCTCCGGTGACATATAATTCTTACTTTACTCAAAACGTGAACGCTACTCATGCGGAGGAAGCCTAAAAAAGCCATTAACTTGGTTTCAACAAGATTCAAATTGCCCCAGTGGTGGGTTGCATCCGGTACGCCCTGGTACGGGCATACCGGATCCTGCCCGGAGCACTGGGTACCGTTCCGGTAGGGTGCTCCGGAGGGCTCACCTGCTTGCCCGAGCTCCTTACCTTAGCCAAGGTGGCACAGTGGTTAGGGTGCAGTACTGCGGGCCACTTCAGCTGACTGTTATCTGCAGTTCAGCGGTTCTAATCTCACTGGCTCAAGGTTGACTCAGCCTTCCATCCTTCCAAGGTGGGTGAAATGAGGACCCAGACTGTGGGGGCAATATGCTGACTCTGTAAAGCGCTTAGAGAGGGCTGAAAGCCCTATGAAGTGGTATATAAGTCTAACTGCTGTTGCTATTGCTATTACCTGTGCTTTAAGCTTTTGGTGCTTCCGCGCATGTGCATGGCACATGCAGTGCCTGTGCGATGCTCCACCGAGCAGCTGGAGCATTGCGTAGGCTTGGAGAAGTGCCATTTGATGCTACAACGCATGCGTGCACCACACACACATGCGCACGTGCCACGCACATGCATGTGGGTGAGTCAGGGGCTGTTCCAACCGTACCGGTACCGTACCGGTTGGAACAGAATCCGGACCCCACCACTGAATTTCCCCTATTAAAAATCAAATTGCCCTCCTGTGGGGTGTGGGCCCCACATTGAGAACCACTCTTCTAGACACAGCCTCTTCTCTCCTCTCTCCCCTCCCTCTTTCTCTCTTCCAATGCCCCTGCAGCTTCCTGATGCAAAACAGGAAGTGAGATTGCTAGTAAAAAGTAAAGTGCAAAGCAACAGATTCGCATTAGCAGTAAAACAGTCTCTCTTCAAGTGAATTACTCTCTTCAAGTGAGTCAGTCACCTCAGCAATCATCAAGAGTAACAGCTAAGTAATCTGAGCTTCTGTGTAGAAGCTCCCCACAAGAAACACAGCTCCAAGGTTTTGACCACAACTTGGCACTGACTTCATGGCCCTGTTATGATCAGGAGACAGAAACACGTGATCTTCATTGAGTCTGGGAGGGAATAGAAAGCCTGGGACTTTCTCAGTTCTGAAGTTAACTGAAAATAGTTCCTGCCCCCCCCTCTCTCTCCCCCCCTCAAAAATGCCTCCCCCGGTCGACTGGCTGGCACGCACATGCGCACAACAGCTAGCATGCCAGCAAATATGGCTCCATATGTCACCTGTGGCACGCATGCCATAGATTCGCCATCAAAGGTCCTTAGAATATCAGTGAACTCGGGGAGCAGCAGCAGGGGGGAGATAGATTTCTCTTTCAGGATCCCTTAGGATCATTTTTTTTGCAAATGTAGCGGTGTTTAGTGCTGCATCTCCCAGAACTGGCTGTGGCATCGTCATTCAGAAACGCACAGTCTGCCCCTTTTCCCATGACTTTCAACCTGCAATACAGTAGAAGCAGAAATTAGGCAGTGCAGAGTATTTCCCACAGAGCAGCACCAAAGGAGTTCCAAGTTTACAGTTCATCTAGCTCAGAGTTCCCCAAACTTTCTGGGTTAGCGGCCCAGAGCGGGTTAAGGAGGATATTTTGTGGGACAGCCAGATGGAGGTATATGTGCGTGCATACGCACCCGTGACATTTGCAGCAAAACTCGCACAAGTGGGGCCACAAGCACCCACAAAGAGGCTCACACGAGTGGGGCTGTGACCACCCACGATGACGCTTATGCGAGGGACTGCAAGCACCCGCAACAACTCTCGGATGAGGGGGGCTGCAAGCACCCGCAACAAGGCTCACAAGCGCCCACAATGAAAGCCTCGTTGCAGGTACTTGTGGCCCCACTTGGGAGCCTTGTTGTTGCACAAGTGGGGCTGTGAGTGCCGACAATGCTCATATTAGTGTTCCGAGCACATACGTAGATGCGCATGCCCTGGCCACCCACTCACATGGCCTGGTGGCGATTAAGCCATGGGCCGGTAGAGGGCTGCGACCCACAGTTTGGGGACCACTGATCTAGCTGAGCCTTGCCTTCACAAATATGAGAATTCATGAATTCATCTATTGGGAAGAGTTCATTGTACAGTATATCTTAGATGATTAGGGGACTGGAGGCTAAAACATATAAAGAACAGTTGTGGGAATTGGGTATGTCTAGTTTAATGAAAAGAAGGACTAGGGGAAACATGACAGAAGTCTTCCAATATCTCAGGGGTTGCCACAAAGAAGAGGGAGTCAAGCTATTCTCCAAAGCACCAGAAGGCAAGACAACTATTCAAGACAACTGGAACTATTAATCAGTGGAACAACTTGCCTCCAGAAGTTGTAAATGCTGCAACACTGGAAGTTTTTAAGAAAAGATTGGATAACCATTTGTCTCAAATATTATAGGGTCTCCTGTTTGAGCAGGGGATTGGACTAGAAGACCTTCAAGGTCCCTTCCAACTCTGTTACTCTATTATTCCAGTGAGCTCAGCATTCTGGACTCTAAGTGGAATTCTGAACATGGTATTTACACAGGTAGTCCTCAACTTACAACCACAATTGGGACTAGAATTTCCATTGCTAAGCAAGGCAATTGTTAAGCGCATTGATCCTGATTTTATGACCTTTGTTGCCACAAGCGGATCACTGCAGTTGTTAAGCGAATCATATGGTGGAATCGGCTTCCCTCATCTATTTGGCTTGTTGGAAACCCATCAGGAAGGTCCCAAATGGTAATCACGGGACCCCAGGATGCTGCAACATCTGTTAACTGGTTCGCCAGGAGACCCAGGGACCCCACAGCGATATGGAGCTTATCCACTGGTTCGTTTGATTGCTGTCTCTTTGGGTTGGGGATTTATTGAGTTTTGTATTTGCATTGGGGTTTTATTTCTGTAAGCAGCCCAGTGTCAGTATGAGTTGGGCAGCCATATAAATTTTTCCAAATAAATAGATTGGTAAATAAATAAAAATTATGAATAAATAGATGGTAGTTGCCAATTGACCAAAGTTTGATCATGGAGATACCATGATGGCTGTATTTGCAAGGGCCACTCATACAATCAATTATTTCAGTTCCGTTGCAAGCTTAAATGGCAGTGGTGGGATTCACATTTTTTTTACTACCAGTTCTGTTGGTGTGTCGTGGGTTGGTGAGCATGGCAGGGCAAGGATACCACAAAATCCCCATTCCCTCCCCACCCCACTAACCTGTTTTCCAGCTCGGTTCTCTTGTGCAGGGCAATAGAAGAAGACCCAGCCAATCAGCTGGGACTCGGGAGGCAGTGAATAGATGGGGGTGGAGTCAGCCAGAGGTGGTATTTGCCAGTTCTCCTAACTACTCAAAATTTCTGCTACTGGTTCTCCAGAACTGGTCAGAACTGGCTGAATACCACGTCTGTTGAACGGTCACTAAATGAATGGCCATAAGTTGAGAACTATCCATATTGCATTTTGAGTTATATTAGTAGGGCCAAAACATTTTAGAGGGCAACTCCTGAATGCTGGCAGCCAGGAGGCTCTTTCTAGGCTCGGTCCTGAGCTGCACACAGCCTCAGTGGAGGCATTTTACTTTTAGCCCCTGCCAACTGAAAGGGAAAGAGGAAGTCTCACGTTGCATTTTCTCCATCTAGCCACTTCCAAGGCTGATCTGGTTCTCTCCTGAGGCCGATCCAAAAGACATGGTCTCTTATGAGCATCGTCACAAAATCCTTTAAAAACAAAGGTTATACATATTGGAACCTTGGATATCTTTTGAACAGTAATCTAACCGTAATAAAACATAGCTAGATGCTCCTGTAGATAATGGCAAAATGAGAGACCTGCATCTTGTTAACCGCCTCCCCTTTTATTTATGGTAGCCAAAACCATCATTACTCACCATTTCATTGTCTGTAATTTTGGCCAGGGAAGCATTGTGCAAAATACAGACATTCCTGCTCTCCATCCAGTTCTTTTCCTCCCTTGAAAGATTGTAGCAGTGTCCCTGATGTGCAATCCAATCAGGTGGACATGTAACAGGTAAACATTTTATCACATCCTTTTGGTGATTTGATGGCACTGATCTTCCTAGAACAGAGAAAAAAATGGAAAGAATAGACATTCATTTATCCAATTCCATTGCTGTAGGTGGGATAGACCCACCCTGATGAATTATAACCTCCTAGTGAGTTCTAAAGAAAACCCAGTCTGGATAAGAAGCCCCATGTTCTAGCACAGCAGTCTCAAACTTTCTGGCTTTGTGGACTGGGAGGGAGGGGGGAATGCCTCCACGCAAGTGGTGGGCAAATCTGTGCAGCTTCATTTTCACAAGTGGCAGGCACATGCACACACTTCTCACACAAATGTAGCTGCACATGCTTGCTTGCCTGCTCCTTGCACAAGTGGAGCCGTGCGCATACGCCCAACCACTGCTTCTGCGGCCCAGTTTTGAATGCGCCACAGCCCAGGGGTTGGGAACCCCTGCTCTAGCAGTTGTAATTGTTGTGGCCCAACAGCGACCAGCGGAGCTAGAAGCAGATTCGGACAGTGAGGAGGTTGGGGAAGAACGTGGGTCAATCCTGGAGTCTGGGGAAGGCTTTGATGAGGCCAGAGCCATATGCAAATTATCAGCTGCCTCCAGAGTTAGACATCAGTGAGGCAGACAAACAGCTGGTGTACGCATTCAGAGGATTCCCAGATGAAGGGAACAGCTGAAGAACAAGGGTCGACTTGGGAGTAAGGCTACTGGTGGACAATGAATGGCCCCTCCCAGGGGAAATAAAAGAGGAGACAAAAGGGGGGGTGGAGTTTGCAGGAGATAAGAGCCAAGGTGGCGCAGTGGTTAAATGCAGCACTGCAGGCTGACTGCTAGATCAGCAGTTCAGCGGTTCAAATCTCACCGGCTCAGGGTTGACTCAGCCTTCCATCCTTCCGAGGTGGGTAAAATGAGGACCCGGATTGTTGTTGGGGGCAATATGCTGACTCTGTAAACCGCTTAGAGAGGGCTGAAAGCCCTATGAAGCGGTATATAAGTCTACTGTTATTGCTATTGCTATAATTACTTTATTTTTCAGAGTATAAGATGCACCTTTTCCCCCCAAAAAAGAGGCTGAAAATATGGGTGTGTCTTATACACTGAATACAGCATTTTTTACCACCTGAAATCCCACCCCTTCACCAAAACGACCATACATAGCTGTAGGAGGCTTTCAGAGAGCTCCTGGGAGCTAGGGAGGGCAGAAATGAGCAAAAAATGGGCCAGGTTTGCACAGTGTAAAAACTTTTTCTAAAATTTGTGTCTTCAAAACCTTGTTGTGTCTTATATTCCTGTGCGTCTTATACTCTGAAAAACACGGTAGTTCGCTTAATTGGTTTGTGACTCTCTGAGACTCCTTGCCAGGTTTTGCAGAAATCAGCCTGTCATCTCTCCAAGCCAGATGAGATCTGTGACTGTAAATCCTCCCTTGAAAGATTTTGCTGGATGTGAATGAGCAGAATTCACAGTAAATTAATAAAAGGGTTTTTTTTGTTGGGACCAGGAGTTTGCTTCATTCTCTCGGGAAGCCTAGATCAGAACAGTAATGGCCTTTGTCCTGTAATCCTCAGATTATTAATCTGGACCTGAGTAGTTATTTGCATGCTGGATTTGCATCCAAGAAACCAGATGCAAATCCATTTATTCAGCCATGAATCTTTTTGTGGGATTTTCCACCAATTTGGTCAAGTTACAAAACTCATTGATACTTTCAAGCAAACACAGATATTTTTTCCCCAAACAAAGGAATTGAAGTTTCCTTACTAGAGAAAGTGCAGTGTCTAAAACTCAGTACAAGGCCAACTCTATGTTCCTGACCTAACTGCAGAGGTCATTCGGCTTCATGAAGTCACGCAAAGAAACTTTTCATGAGGGCAATATTAAGATCTGGATTCCTTACCCTGAAAATAAACCAGACAGATAATGAAGATGAAGATGATGTGGGAAATGACAGATACAATTATTACATTTCTGTGTTGATCGCAAGCCGATTGGAATGTCTCGAATCTCACTATATGACAAAAAGAAGAGAAACAAGATATATCAGCATTCATATGCTACACCAAAAGGAAGCTAGAAAGGAAATCTGGAAATTCTTAGTTTTCCTTGAGCTGAAATCTCCAAATAAATATTATACACTTTTCTAAATTGCTATGGTTTTCTTGCTTTTTGTTTTGCTTTTTTTAAAAAAAAATCCACACCTAATACCCGTATTTTTCAGAGTATAAGTCACTTCCGGTTTGCTCGTAGGGTCATTTTTCGTCCTCCGAAGCCTTCGGAAGGCCCCTGAAGGTTCCGGAGGGGTTAAACTGCCTCTACGAGCAAACCAGAAGTCCGTTCCTGAACTTCCGGTTTGCCCATAGGGCCGGTTTTTTTGCGCTCCGGAGGCTTCAGGGAAGCTCCTGAAGCCTCTGGAGAGCCCCCGGGGGGGGGAAGAGGCTGTTTTCACCCTCCCCAGGCTCCTATAAAACTTCTGGAGCCTGGGGAGGGCGAAAAAACCATGCAAACAATGGGGGTCGTGCCTGTCATGTGTGCGTGCACACTGGGGGGTTGCATATTGCATTATGGGTGCCGCACGCCCACGTACATCCCCCCTGCTCTCCCCGCGCTTATGGCACACGAGTCAAAAAAAGTTCGCCATTGCTGTCCTAAAGGCTATGTACAGCCATTTTGGTGAAGGGGTGGGGCTTCTGGGGCCAAAAAAATGCTGTATCAAGTGTATAAGACACACCCAGATTTTCTGCCTCTTTTTTTGAGGGGGAAAAAGGTGTGTCTTGTACTCTGAAAATTAGGGTAGTTCTCCTCTTGAGTCAACCAAAATGTCACTCTCATCACTCAAGTCTGATTAAAATAAATTGAGGTACAGTCCAATGTTTTCATTGAGGGGGGAAAAAAAAGGCTTAGGAGTTCCTGACCTCAATCTTTTCCTAAAGAACTGGAACCGATTATCTCCTCCTCCTGTCTTTGGAGGGATTCCCACATGGGCTGATAACTTCAGTTGAGGGGTGAATATCTCTTGCAGGATCCAATCTGGGTCAGTCACTGGGACCAGAGGTTTTGTCTTCCAAGCTTTCGGACTTATGCTGGAGCCCATCCTCAGGGAACTTTAGCCTTTTCTGCTAGAGACACATTCCCTGTGGTTGGGCTTCAGAACAAATCCAAAAGTTCGGAAGATAAAACCTCTGGTCCTGGGTATCCTGGGACACAAATATTCCTCCTTCATGGTGGATACCTCTACCATTTATAGACCATGTTGTGGGCACTGTCTCAAAATGGCTGAAAAGGCACCTCCCCTTTCCTAAAGGCCTGCCATGATGATGTGGCCAATCACAAAACAGAAGTATGAGGTTCCTCTCTCCACCTCCTCAGTCTATTCTTTCACACCATCTTGACTTCATTTTTTGTGGGAAATTGGGCTTGAAAATTTTTTAGGTGTAGACACCCTACTACCGTCCGTCCGTCCTTCCTTCCTTCCTTCCTTCCTTCCTTCCTTCCTTCCTTCCTTCCTTCCTTCCCTCCCTCCCTCCCTCCCATGCTTTTCCTTCCTTTCTTCCTATCTACCTGCCTACCTACCTACCTACAGTACCTACCCACCTACGGTCCCTGGAACAAATCCATTTTCCCTCTTCTCCTTTCTGCAGCATCCTGGACAAGGAACATGCCCAGACAGATCCACGCTGAAATCTATATTGCTGACTTACCTCTCTCTCATTCTGAAACTTAATGTACATTTGATGTAAACCACTTGTTAAAACTTACTAGAATTTTTATTCCCACTCTCTGTGATCACATTTGCTCCCTGGTTCCCTGCCTCATGAAACAAAATTCAACTGGCAAGGGCCAGGAAGAGGGCTTTGTCCCCACCCAATTGCAAGGTGGCCCCTATCCTCCGGCCCAAATGTTGGGATATAATAAAATAACTCCTCTCACCTCCGAAACGATGCGCTAAGGGCGAGAGACAGTGGCGCTGCTGGCTTCATGTCTCGGGTCTTAACCACTACAACCAAAGTGGCTGCCTTGTTCTTAATAATGCGGGATACAGTACATATAATCGATTAAAAGCACACAACCACAAAGCGTTCTTACTTTTCCGTAGTAACGGAGCAGGTGGGTTCTCCGTTGCACTGGAAAGCTCTTCAATGGAAACGCAGGAAGAGCCGGGACTGCTTTCCCTGGTCCAGTCCGAATGCTTTGAAAGAAAATGCATAATACCGGCTCCGTCTACCGCTCGCTCAATCCGCAAAGTGACGCGCTTCTTCGTTTTACTACGAAGCTCTCCTCCTCCTCCTCCTCTTGCTGATTGGCTGGAAAGGTAAGAACACTGATATCCCCGAGCGAGTGCCAGTGAGTCATGGTCCTCTTTGGTCTAAGAAATGTAGAGAAGGTGCACTGGTTCTGTAAATTAAGCCCTCTTGCTTGACTGAGAGGAGGGGAATACACTTAAGCCCTGGTTAGTTAAATCTTCATTCTAGGATTTCCTAAGTTACAGCGAAACAGCATCATGAGTCACACTGAGCTGTCGCGGATAATATTCCACAATTTATCCCCATTTAGGATTACATTTCTGATTTACCAAAGAAATAACCGTCCTTAGCTAAAGAGTCGCTGAAGACTTCTTGTTGTACTCTCTCCATAGGGGTTTGCTTTGCATATACAGTAAATATTATTTTGGCTTAAATTGTTTTGGATATAGTTGTTGGGATAAAGAGATCTGGCGAGGGATGAGGTAGTAAAGAAATGATTCATTAAAATTATAAGTTCCTGCCTGGGTCTTCGCTATAGTTCTTTTTTTTCCTGCTGAATGTATGACTCAGGGATGGGATATGAACCTAATTTCTAGACAGTAATTCAGGTGTTGTGTTTCTCCTGTGAGTGTGAGGGTTGGTGTTTGTGGGTGTTGTTACATGGAAAGTTGTTTCAATTAACCTAGCCTTCAGATTCTCTGATAGGCTCTCCTCCTTCTTAGCTTTTGAAGATTGAAGGATCAGATGATGGAATGTATGTACAGATGAGGCCCTGTCTGTATCAGAGGAAGGGTCATATGTGGAGATAAGACCCAGTTGTGGATGGAATGGACAGGAGGGTGCGGAATATGAATTCTGATAAAACATTTTCTCTTGTCTTCATTTCTTTGCCTTGGCAACTAAGAGCTTTACTCCTTTCCTGTCTCTCTCATTGAGGAAGGAGAGTGGGGCTGCTGGAGGGAGGGGGCTGCCTCAGATTAAACTGTTTGTTCTTTTATTCTGTTTGCAACAGGAAGGGGGAGCTGCACATTAACAGCGAGACAGAAGTTAGCATCTTAAAACCACTGAACAGGATATTAGGAACAAGGATAGCTCATTTCTAAGAAAAAACCCCAAACCCACATAGCAGGCACATTTACAAGATACCATGGCCTGGGATGAAAAAAAAGTGGTGTGACAGTTAGTTATTTAACATAACAAGCGTAAGGATTTGGGGGGGGGGGGCTGAAATCCAAATAACCAATCAATATTATCTGTTATGCATGCATTATTAGGGGAAGGGCAAAGGGTTTAATGTGACCATCCCTTGACTATAAAAACTGCTGTAAGATCCTAATCTTGGCCCTTGGTTAGCTTTTCAAACCAGGGTCCTTATATCTTGGTACCAAAATAAAAGTATAATTCTGTATCACACCTTGTGTCCGGTGACTTATCGGCTTCAACACCAAGCAAGAGCCTAGTTTTGGGGACAAGAAGATCAATTCGGATTCTGAATTGAATCCAACTCTTTTGACATAAAGTGGATAAGGGAATGTCCTCGACTTCTAGCCATTCATTTAGTGACCTTTCAAAATTCCAACGGTACTGAAAATAGTGAGTTATGACCGCTTTTCACACTTACCACCATTGCATGGTCGTAAAAGTGTGATTAAAATTTGGATGGTTGGCAAGTGATTAATATTTACAACAGTTGCTTTACTAAACTCCGTTACGTGGCAATAGGGATTCGAACTGCCGAACTACTGAGCTTTCTGAAACCCATAACCAAATCTTTTGTATTTTGAACAGGAAAGACAATCATTGCTCTGATTAAGATCTGAACATGGTCACTTTGATATAAATCTGATCAGCAACCATTTAAGGTTACAAAGTTCTCAGGATGTTACTTACGACCATTGTACTATTGGAAGAAATGTCCTTCTGGGTTTAGTTCCAAGTGGGGAAAAAGACACTGGAAACATGGAGGCTGCTTGGAAAGATGGTTTTAATAGTGGACAGGACCAGATGGCTTGAGCTCCTGAATAGAAAAGGGGGATCACATGCTTCCAGATGTTGGGTGAAGGAGAAAAGAGAGAGTGAGATGTTGAAAGTTCCTGGCTTTATGCCCTCTCTGGCCTTTGACCTTGATTTTGTATTCTGATTGGTTGTCAGACTCCTATGGGTCCATGCGGGGGGCAACTCTGTAGGCTGTCTTGAGTCCAAGTTTGAGCATTGCTTCATCCCAGGTGTCCTGTGGTGAGATGGGTAAAGGGCTAATACTATCATACCTTAATCCCATCGCCCTGGAGCTGAAGGGGGAGATCTTTGTTATGTAGAATAGACTGGCTCAGGAATTTTAATGGCCCATTGACAAAGGTGGGGGCTATTAAGAGTGAGTCTGTTTCCTGCCTAAAAACATGTTTCTCCATTTCTTATCCAGGGAAATATAATATTCAGCCTTTTCAATATTTCCCAGGATATTTCATTTTTCTAGGAGAGGGGTGGGTTTCAACTTCCTACAGTAAAAAATACCTCTGTCCACACACGCAATAATCACAGCAGCTTGCATTTCCAACTGGTTGCCAAATGCCCAGTGATCATGTGATTGCCATTGTAATCTCCTCTGCCGGTTTCCCCAGACAATCAGAGAGAAGGTGACAGGGAAGGTTGCAAGTGGAGAGGAGAGAGGAAACCCTTGTGGGAGGGGGGCCTCTAGGAACAGAGCTCCAAAAGAGACTCCAGGTGTGGCTTTTTCTTTTTGGAGATTATTTTGGCTGCTTAGTGACCTAGCTTTGGTGGGGGTGCTTCTTGTTTGAGTGAAGACTAAGAAGCAGAATTTGATTTTCTGAGATGAAACACAATGAACAGGGAATCAGCTGAAGAGGTAGTTCTCATTGGATCAATATACCTGCCTACTGAATCATTATTTATTTCTTGAACAAATTTGTACAGCTACCAAACTCACACATAGGTGACTCTGGGCGCTTACAACATAAATCTCTCACACACACACACACCTATTTGGAAGTGTTGACTGTACAGTACAGCTACATGCCAGGAACTCAACACTCTGGACTCAGTTCAAGTGGAGTTCTGACCGTGCTTCTCGTACAGGAAGTCCCTGACTCGCAACCACAATTTGGACTGGAATTTCCGTTGCTAAGCAAATGAGTTGTTAAGAGAGTTGTGGTTTTTTGCCACGGTTGTTGTGAATCACTGAAGCTGTTAAATGATTTTAAGAGTATCCAGATGTCCTTGTGGACTTTGCTTCTTGGGAAGGTTGAAAATGGCAACCCCATGACCCCAGGATGCTGCAGTCATTGTAACTATTTAGCCAGCAGATGTGGCGACCTAGAAGGGCGACACAGAAGCTATCAACTGGTTGGTTTCATTTTTGAGGTAGAGGTTTATTGGGTTTAGTATTGTTGTTTTAATTCTGTAAACTGCCCAGAGTCACCATGAGGGGTGGCCACATATTTTTTTCCAAATAAATAAATACATACCAATTTCCAAGAACCCAAATTTTGATCAGATGATCATGGGGATTTGGTGGTGGTTTTAATTGCAAGGATCAATCATAAGTCATTTTTTTCACTTCCATTTTCACTCGGAACAGTCAGTAAATGAATGGCTGTAAGTAGAGGAAGACCCATAAGGCATTTTGAGTTACATTAGTACAGCCAAACATTTTTAGAGGGCAACGACTGAATGCTGGCAGCCAGGAGGCTCTTTCTAAAATCAATCTGCGTGATCAGTGGCGGTATTTTCCTTTCAGCTGTTGCCAATTGACAGGAAAAGAGGAAGACTCACGTTGCATTTTCTCCATCTAGCCATTTCCAGGGCTGATTTGGTACTCTCTTGAGGCTGATCCAAAATACATGTTCTCTTGTGAACATCCTCACAATAGCCTTAAAAAATTGTGTATGTTACAATGTTGCATTGTTAGATTCCCAGCTGAATTTCTGCATGACCCGTCAAAACCGCGGTGCACAAAAGCGCGATCGACGAAAGCGCGCATTTGATGTCATCACAGTGCGACGAAAAAAATTAAAAATTGAAATAAAAATTAAATTAAAGCAAGCCGATTCACATAAAGGTAAGGGTTAGGTTTAGGGTTAGGGTTAGGGTTAGGTTAAGGGTTAGGGTTAGGTTTAGAGCGTTAGGGTTACGTTTAGCGTTAGGTTAAGGGTTAGCGTTAGGTTTAGCGTTACGTTAACGGTTAGGTTTAGGATTAGATTTAGGGTTAGGTTTAGGGTTAGGTTTGGGGGGGTTAGGGTAAGGTTTTCGCTTTATTTTTACATTTTTCGATCACAGCGTGATGTTTTCGTCGCGCTGTGATGACGTCAAATGCGCGCTTTCGTCGACTGCGATTTTGTCGTCCGCGGTTTTGTGGTGGAACCGAATTTCTGAACTTACAACATACGCTGAAAGGACCAAAACTATATTTAAAACAGTAATCTAACTCTAATGAAGTTAGTAGTTCCTTAAGTGAGGGGCAAAATGACAGAACCTTATTATGTTTTTTCAAAGTAAATATTAAACCTTTAGTAGAAAGTAAAACTCTGATTATCCTAGAATGGTTGTCTACATTGGCATTGTCTACAGTTTTACTTTGGGGTTCCTGATTCTATCTCTGCCTCTGAAATTCACATCTTTAAAGCATTTGGGGATAGTTATCGGATGATTCCAAGTTTCTAAGCAGGAGAAAATGAAAGAAGCAGATGACAGTGATTTATTTCAAGGATGTTTGAACCAATAATTTTTGGGTTTTAAATTTTCTGTATCAAAAGATTTTGCTTTATGAAACTCAGTTTTGAACCTGGACACAATTCAAAGGATTTTGAAGCTTTTGTTCAGAAAAGCATCTAAGGAGAGTTGTTTTAGTAATATCAGGAGAAAATCCTTTATCTTTTTCATGTTGTAGAAGAACGAGCACCATCAATGAAGTAACATTACTACTAGGAACTGATTTATCCTGGACAAAAACAGTTTCACTGCTCACCATTTCCTCCTGTGTAATTTTGGCCAGGGAAGCATCATGTGAGATACAGAAGTTCTGGCTCTCCTTCCAGTTCTTTTCCTCTCCTGAAAATTTGTAGCAATATCCCTGGTGTCCAATCCAATCAGGTGGACATTTAATGGCACTAAGGTTCCTAGAACAGAGAAAGATGGAAAGAATAGACACTAATGTATACAGTTCTGTTCTTATGGGTAGAATGAGACCACCCTGCTGAATTAGAACCATTTCTCTGAAATGGTATAAGATCATGATGGTGAACCTATGGCACGCTTGCCACAGGTGTCACGTGGAGCCATTTCTGAGGGCACGTGAGGCGTTGCCCTGTCAGCTGCAGCATGCACGCGCCTGCTGGCCAGCTGATTTTTGGCCTTGATTTTTGGCCTTTTCTTTGCCCTCCGGAAGCTTCCCCGATGCCTCCGGAGGGCGAAAAACAGCCCATCACACGAACCAGAAGTTTGGGAACAGACTTCCAGTTTGCACATTGGACTATTTTTTGCCTTCCTAAGGCTTCAGTGAAGCCTCTTGAAGCCTCCGGAAGGCAAAAAACCACCCAATGTGCAAATCGGAAATTCGGGAATGGACTTTTGGTTTGTGCATTGGGCTGTTTTTCGCCCTCCCCAGGCTCTTAGAAAGCCTCTGGATCCTGAGGAGGGCAAAAAACAGACTATTTCCAGCCTCTGGAAGGCCTCCAGGGGGGCATTGGAGGCCATTTTCACCCTCCCCAGCCTACAAGAAAGCCATGTGCGCATGTGCGGGGCAGTGGGATGGTGGTGGTCATGCACGCATGTGCAGTGTGCGTGGGAGCATGGCATTGGGGGGCATTAAATTATGGGGGTGGACATAAAAGTGAGCACAATAGCTTGTATGTGTGCTTTTGGCATCCAAAGAGAAAAAGTTTTGCCATCACTGGTATAGGGTCTCCTGCTTGAGCAGGGGGCTGGACTAGAAGACCTCTAAGGCCGTTTCCAACTCTGTCGTTCTGTTGTGCTGTCTTTTCCCCCTTATTTACTATATAAACAGGCTGAGCATTGCAGCTGGAGGTGGCAATCAAAGAGAAGGTGGGATTTTTTGTTCATTAATACAGTATGTAGGATCTTGGTTTCCTGAAACAAATGTTTACCTGAATTGTCTTCCACCTTTGGCCAATTTCATCCTGCTTGTGTTCTTTGGTGTTGACCTTGTGTGATGAATCCAGTTTTGGGAAATATCTCCCCCTCCCTCCCTTCCTCCCCCCTCCCTCCGTTTGTGTGTGTGTGTGTTTAAAAGATTTCCATATCCTGAGAGAAATTCTGATAGAGTGCGTGTGTGTGCGTGTGTGTGTTAGCGTGTATGTGTCTATAAATTGTTTTTCCATATCTTGAGGAGAATTCCGAGGGTTTTGACTGAGTTACTGAGGTTTCCTAGCTTTTTAACCCTTTCACCCAAAGACTTGGCTGAAAGGCTCATGTGGTTCTTTGTTTGTGGCCTGGGGTTTCCTGCCGTCAAGACACAGCCAAGATTATATAGCCTGTGGTCTGGCTAGATATCATGGAGGCGTTTCCCACCCAACTGTGCAAACAATTCCATTCCATTGCTTATAACAGCACTCGGTTTCCAAGCATGTTTCATGGGTATCAGACGTGGGTTGCTGCTGGCATTACTGCTGGTTCAGCACGCAAAATATTTTCCCTCACCCCATGATGAGTTATTAATAGACTGTTATACATCTTAAAACCCCTTTTATTGCTCGTTTATTACTCGGTTACTTTTATTACACCTCCACTAGGCTGTTCCCCATTGAGGCCCTAAAGTGACTGGCTAGAATCAGGTCTTTAGGCCCTTATGAAAGGATAGGAGGGTTGAGGCCAGCCTCAGTGTTCAATTGAAATTGATTGCTGTCCAGGGCTGTGAGTGGGTGACCGTAAACTGAACCTGGAAGTGCGTGTAACAGCATTATTTATTTATTAACAAATTTGTTAGCTGCCCATCTTACCACAGGGCCATGATGACAAACCTAGGGCATCCCTGCCACAGGTGGCACGCAGAGCCATTTCTGCAGGCACGCGAGCCGTCGCCCAGCTCAGCTCCACCGCGCCTGTGCGTACGCCTCCCACCAGTCAGCTCATTTTCGGATCTCTGCCATGCATGCGGGAGACACATGTGCATGCACAGGGGGTCACGTGCATTTGTGGGGGAAGGCCTCTGGAGCCTGGGGAGGCAAAAAACGGGACATCTGGAAGTATTGGAAGTCCAGAAATGGGCCTGTTTCCGACCTCCAGAGGAGCTCAGGGGAGTCTGTTTTCGTCCATCTCCCTGGGGGCTCGAGGAAAGCCTCCAGAGCCTGGGGAGGGCGAAAACACGCCTCCGCCATGGTTTTTTTTTTGTGCGAGCATATGTGAGGGTCAGGCACACATGTGCACGGGGGCGCATTTCTTTGTGGGTGTGGGCACTCACACGCACGCTATCTCACATGTGTGCACAATTTTGGCACGCGAGGACAAAAAGGTTACCCATCTCTGCCACAGGGTAACTCTGGATGCCTTACACAGTTACATCTAAGCTAAAACATAAAAAAGTTAAAATCAAACATTTGGGGTTGGGGAGGGCAAGGGGAGTGTGGGGGAGGGAGGTGGGAACTTTTATTACTCGAGCAGCTCCCTCCACTTGGCTGTTCCCCCATTAAGGCCCCAGACTTACAGGCAGAACCAGATATTTAGGCCCTTATGAAAGAATAGAGGGTTGAATGAGGTCAACTTCACATTGGGGTGGGGTTGGGGGAGATGTTCCACCAGCTAGAAAAATCAGGGTTCATGGTGTGGGAAGTTAAAAGCCACCCTCCTCCTAGAAAAAATGAAGTATCCTGGGAAATATTGAAAAGGCAGAATATTATATTTCCCTGGATAAGAAAGAGAGAAACATGTTTTAGGCAGGAAACAGATTCACTTTTAACAGCGCCATTCTATTCTACATAACAAAGATCTCCCCCTTCGGCTCCAGGATGATGGGATTAAGACATGATAGTATTAGCCCTTTACCCATCTCACCAAAGGGCACCTGGGAAGAAGCAGTGCTCAACCAAACTTTGACTCAAAGCACAACCTAAAGAGTTGCCCCTGCATGGCCCCATGGGAGTCTGACAACCAATCAGAATACAAGATCAGGTTCAAAGGCCAGAGGGGGCATAAAATCAGGGACTTTCAGCATCTCGCTCTCTCTTTTCTTCTTCACCCAACATCTTAAAGCATGTGATCCCCCTTTTCGGTTCAGGAGCTCAAACCATGTGATCCTGACCACCATTAAACCATCTTTCCAAACAGCCTCCATGTTTCCAGTGTCTTTTTCCCCACTTGGAACTGAACCCAGAAGGACATTTCATCCAACAATGGGAAATGCAGCATGCCTCCTCTTCTGGCACGAATGGTACGAGCCAATCCCAGTAGAGTGAGATGGTCCCTCAAGTAACCTGGACCCATGTCATGAAGGACTTTAAAAGTGACACTTTGAATTGCACCCGGAAGCAGAATGGTAACCCATGCAGCTCGTGCAGCAATGGTGTTACAGGAGCCATTATTGGGGGGCCCAAAACTATCTGTGCCACCACACTCTGCACTTTTTTGACAAAAAACGGCCCCGTTTTCACAAAAAAAAGGGGGGGGGTTGGGAGGTTTGCAGAGTGCAAACATTTTTTTAAAATTTGCCTCTTCAAAATCTTGGTGCATCTTATACTCTGGTGTGTCTTATACTCCAAAAAATACGGTGCTTCTTTTGTCCAGTTTCTATTTTTGGGAGATAATCCTCTCAAGGGCAAGGCAGAGTTCCTGTGACTATGTTATTTCTCTTTTTCATTTCCTTCAGGCAAACTTTGGGCTGGTTTGTTGATTTAGCTTTGTTATATTTTTACAAGTGTGAATTGCTTTTGGCTGAATGCCCAGACATCATTAAGCTTATTAAGAGTTTTCTTATCTTAGAGTTAAGCTTATAAAAAGTGTTGTTTTATTATACTGTTGTGTTTGCTTGCTTTTCTGGTGTTATGGGAATAAAAATAAATACCTGGTAGGCAGAATTTTTTTCCCTATTTTGCTCCCCAAAAACTAAGGTGCCTCTTATACTCCAGTGCGTCTCATAATCTGAAAAATACGGTATATATCTCCCATACTCCATATATTCCCCTCTTCCATTTTCCCACAGTAGAAATTGTGGCATGCCTGAAGGCCCAATGTAAAAGATAGCTTCCAGGTCTGACATCTTCATCATTACCATCATTTATAATACTATATGGTTTTGATCACCAGAAAATAATTTGGCCATGACAAGGGGGGGGGGATAGAGGGACTGGGAGGGGGGGAACGGCAGTAAGTTTCACTTTCAGATCTCACGACTCAAGCCCAAAAAACCATAACTGGTGCATCAATTGAATTCAATTCAATCCTTTATTGTCAGAGTACATGTGCACAATGAGATTGGCTGAGCCTCCGTTTGTGCAAAAAAAACCCCAACACAACTCATATTGGGAAAAAATCCCTAGCCTAGCAAATCCTACTAACAAAACACCCAGTCCTATTGCATCATGTGAACTTATTGCAGGTCACACCAGACCCGATGTAGTTATTTTTCATTCAGGAGTCAGGCAGCCCACGGATAAAAACTGTTCTTCAGCCTGTTTGGGTGGCTGCCTAGGCTTCTATATCTCCTTCCAGGTGGTAGGAGAGGGCTGACCAGGTTGTGAGTCATCCCTGAGGATTTTCCTCTCTCTCCTAAGGCAGCGAGCCCTAGCGATGTCGATGTCGTCTAATGGTATCAGGGGAAAGGCCACAATGTTGTGTGCTGTGCTCACTGCTCACCACCCTCTGAAATATCTTTCTATCCGCGGTTGACAAGCCAACATACCACACCGTAATGCAATGAGTGACAATGTTTTCTTTCTTTTTTTTTTTAATACAAATAATATATTTATGAACAAAGCGTTGTCTGGGTTTTCCCCTTTTACATTGTCAGGCGTGCTTCATTCAATATCCAAGAAAGACATGAAATAAACACAGCTAAAGTGAAGCAAGATCTGAAGCAAAAAAGCACAAATGTGTACATATCAAACGTTTACCCAAGACCCTCCCCTCCCCACAGTTACCCCAACCCAATGTCCAATCTGCAACTCCCAAAGGTGTCATGTGGGGTGCATCTTCAAGTGGCTTCATCCAGCTGGTATGAGACGGTTGACCTTAACCAAACACAAGCCGTCATCACAAGCAGAAGATTGCGAGAACAAAACTCCCTTCATGATAATTCCTCCAGTGCCTAGTAAATCCCCCCCCCCCAAATACCATGAGCCCTGACCCTCCCTATTACTATGGCAGCCGATAGCAAGCAAGCAAAGAAGAGGCTGACATTCATCCTCTTTTATACATAATCCATTTTACATCATAATTCTATTTCCAATTTCAACTCTATTATTCTCTTCTCATTTTTCCCTTAAAATTTATTTTCTTCTTGTTATATAAACAATATCAAAGTTATACCAAATTATCATTTCATGATTCCTCTTTTCATATATATTTACCCTAATGAAACCATCTAATTATTCCTTTTTCTTCTATTCTTGTTCTTCAATTAAGCCCTTTTTTACTCTCTTCTATTTCCTGGTCTGAGTGCTCCATCTAAATTTCTAGTCTATCCTTGCCTTCCAAAGTTTCACACATATTTTTAACATCTCAAATAGTTATAGTTCATCATACCAATTTAACAAATTAACAGTTTTTTCATCATAGTTCTGTTTCCATTTCCAACCCCATTTATTCTCTTTCCATTTTAAATTTATTTTCTCCTTAGTACCTAAATATCACCAATTTCTCTTTAAGCTTAAACCAGATTGTCCTTTCCTCTTTCATATATTAACCTATTTTGCTATAAACAACATACATCCTCAATTTCAATTTTTACATAGAAAACATTTAGCTAACAATTATATTATTCTTTCCTATTTCCCTCTTAAACTTAGTTTTCTTAATATATAAATATCACCAATTTCCCTTTCAAGATTGAACCAAATTATCTTTTCTTTCATGTTAGTCTATTTTTATAAGCAATATACATCCTCAATTTCAATTTTTACACAAAGAATGTTTTGCTTAACTAAGATTATTATAATTCCCTTATATCTTAGTTACCTACATATCATTAGCAATATTGATACAATTCCCTTTAGCCTACTAATATATCCCTCCCCCCCCCTCCTCTTCTAGGCATTTTCTCTGGATCTCTCACAGATTCTATTCCTTCCAATTTTCTTCTTTGCTCCAATTCTCCTAGTTTCTTCTTTTCCTTTTTCTTATTTTTGTAATTCTTATTCCTTTTCTTCCAAGGCCTTTCTCTCCTTCGTGCTTTTATTGGTCTAGTAATTTACCCCAGGGTTTCCCCCTTTCACTTTTCCCTTCTTCACTATTCAATTGTTTCTTTTGGGGGGGGGGGGGCTTCCCCTTTGCTTATTTTTTTGTATCACTGTAAATCCCAGTAAAATCATCTATTTTTTTTATTTTCAGTTCCAACAGCATCTTCTCTCTCTTCATTTAAACTCTCTTCTTCCACCTTGTCTTCTTGGCCTGCATTTAAATCCTCTTTTACCCCATTCTATTTGCCGCCTAGTGTCCTGGTCTGCATTTCTGAACTTTTTTACAGTTTCACACACATTTTTTTAACATCTCAAATAATTCCTCATACATCCAGAGCTCCATAATGTCAGTAACTAATTTAACAATTTTTTTGTGTGTTTAAATGTTTTATTCATTTTCATTTTCAATTTTGTACATTCACTTATATACTGGATATTTACAATAATAATAATAAGAAAAGAAAAACCCCAACCTAAACACAACTCATAAACCCAACCTATCACTTTCATACACCCCTTCTTCTCCCCCTCCAACTTTCCTTTCTCCCTCCAACGATCACCCCTCCTACTTCCCTTTCCCCTCCTGCCTTCCTTCCTCACCCTCCTTCCCCTCTCATCCTCCTTACATTCCCCTCTTCCTCCCTCCTTACTTCTCCCTCTTCCTTTCCTCTACTTCTCACTATGGTGCATTTCTCTATTCCTTAATCTATTCAGTTACGCTAAAAAGAAAAAAGAAAGGAAAAAAATAAAAAGAAAAAAAAAGAGAAAAATAAAAAGAAAAGATAAGGATCAACAGTATACAAGTGTATTCTTCTTATTCTATATATTGAAACTATATCTCCACCCACCCACCCACCCCCAATGAACCCCCCTCCCTAACCCCCTCCGACTTCCCAGGTCCCACACCCGGCACAGTTCAGTACCATTCACCTTCAAAATATCTTATTAACAATAATAATGAAAATAAAATAAAAAGAACACTCCAAAAAAGAAAAAAAAAACGAAAAAGTAAATAAAAAAAATTTAAAAATCTTTTGCATTATGCTCAGCCTCCCATCATTCTTAAAATTTAAACAGTGTGAATCATTCCATTTATATTTTGTCCTCGTCCCTTACTTCTTTGATATTTACCCCCATCTTCCTGTAGACTCTCCAGATAGCCTTTCTTAACCTTATATTCAAATATTAGTTTATACAAAAATCAATTTATCTTCAAATACAGAGCAGTCTAATCATACTTTCGCTACTCATCTTCCTACCCTTCGTTTCACATCTCCATTCCTCCCAAGCCCAAATTGCATAAGATTAGGATCTCGCTCTTCACTTTAAAATCCTGAGCTTTTTATGTTATACTTCAAGCATGTAAATCCGTAAAATGTGTGCCCAAAATCCATACCAGTTCGTTCAATCCCAAGATCCCTTCATCAATATCCCGCTCCACCTTCCTTTCTGCCCCACTCCTCCCAACTCCATTCATCCCAAACCGCAATTCAAATAAATCTTAGCCCCCGCTTTCCTCACAGAAAACACTTCATGCGCAGTTTGGGTTGAGATTCAAATAAGTCTTGTAAAAGTCCCGTATAATATCTGTCTAGAATAAGCAATGCTTCTTTCCATTCCTCATCAGTACACAGCTTTACCATTTCATACCAAACAGAAATCCTAAAGTTTTAATCAGTCCAAAAGCTTAGAAAGTATTTTAAAGACATCGCTGGATCTATATTCTTTACTTTTCTGCCCTTTCGGAAAGAGAAGGCTACCCTCTCCCTTATAACCACGTGTCCCGCTGCTTTGAAAATATGACTAAATCCTCAGTTTCCGCTCTTCTGCCTCTCCAGTAGGGGGGGAACAACTCCCTCCTTCTTGTAACCAAGTGACTTGCTGCTTGTCTTTCCTTCACCTTGTCCTTCCGCATTTCCGAGTGAGTCAAGAAGCCCCGCCTTCAGAGTTTTATAATAAAAGTCCCGAGCTTCCGAAACAGAATTAATACGAAATCTTTGATTTTCAAATGTAACTGTGATTCCAACTGGAGCTTCCCATTTATACTGTATTTGACGATTTCTAAGTTCTTGGGTTAAGAAAGTATAGCCTCTCCTTGCTTGCAGCATCTGGAGCGGGATCTCTTTAAAGACAAACAAATCATGGCCATCGATTCGGAGCCTGTTATTGTAAAACTTTTGAGTGATCGCATTTCTGGATTCTCTTGTGAAAAAGTATATAATTATGTCTCTTGGAAGCTGTCGTTGCTCTGCTACACGCGAATTCTGGCGATAGATTTTTCGAATATTCCAATCAAAATTGAGTCCCGGACCTCCCACCGCTTGGCTGAAAGCTTCTACAAACGTCTGTTTCAAGTTCTCTCCTTTCTTTTCGGGCAGTCCTCTGACTCTTATTGCAGACGCCTTTCTGTTATAATTTATCATTGTAAGTTGTGTTTGAGTATTTCTAATCTCTTGTTGTAATGCTTGGATATTAGAAGTCAAATTAAAATTAGCCTCCTCCAAAGTTTCCAGTTTAGTCTCCATTTCTTCGATATAATCTGTGAAAGTAGACGTAACTTCAAACATATCCGCCTTTATTTGGGCAATTTTAGTCTGTATTTTGTCGCATAAATCCAGCACAAATTCTTTAATTTCTTGTTTAAAGTCATTAATTATTTGAAAGAAAAGCTCCTGTGTCAAGGAATCTCCAGTAGGTGGTGTAGGAGACAAAGGCAGCGATTTACTAACAAGTTCTTTAAGCACATGCGGGGGGGATTTTTTTGCCTGCTTAGACCTGGGAGACATTATAGATAAAAGCTGAGAATAAACAGATAAACAGTGTCTTCACCTGATCAGTTCTCAATAAATTATTTGTAGATTTTGCTTGTTAATGAGTAGCAGTCTCCGGGGAGATAAAGCCGGTTAATTACGTCATCAATCACCAACACAGTAAAAACGCCATTTTGTATCCCAATTGCACAAAGAAGTTTCAAAGGAAAAACTAGGCTGGTATTTAGATAGTTATAAAAAAAAAAACATCACAGGAGTGAGACCCGCTCGTTAGCCTTAAGTTGCTTTAAACAATTTATCATTGTCCTGAGTGGGGGGGTCGCCTGTCTAGGGCTGCAAAAAGGCAGCTGCGAGGAACTGGCTGGAGATAAGAGCTCATTTACGCTGGATCTCTTCTCCGTTCGCAGCCCAAAAAAAAAGAAAGGGGGCTGTGAACTACGAATAAATCCTAGCACCTGAGCTTCTGCCTGCCCCTTTCTGCCAGAAAGGGGTGATATCTATTGATCTTAATTAGATATACAGACCAGAACTCTGAGAGGGGCTCCGTTGAGCTCCTTCGGCGACAGGCTCCTCCCACAGGAAGCCCACTAATTTAACAATTTTTAAAGATTTTTTTAAAAAAATTGTATCGTATTTAATTAAAATTTAAAGTCCGTGCAATCCTTCTTTTTTTATTCCCTTTAAGTCCCAAATTCTAAAATCTAGTTTTAATGTTAATCCAGTCCAGCCGGACTTGAGGATTTTTTTTTTTTTTAGCAATAGCAGTAGACTTATATACCGCTTCATAGGCCTTTCAGGCCTCTCTAAGCGGTTTACAGAGAGTCAGCATATTGCCCCCAACAATCTGGGTCCTCATTTTACCCACCTCGGAAGGATGGAAGGCTGAGTCAACCCTGAGCCGGTGAGATTTGAACCGCTGACCTGCTGATCTAGCAGTAGCCTGCAGTGCTGCATTTAACCACTGCGCCACCTTGGCTCTTTTTCTTCCACAGCACCAGTCAAAGCCAAACACTGTTGTAAAAACAAACACTCAGTTCTCACTACTACAACGTATCTTTCTCTGTCCAATTTTACAACCATTTTTACAGTAGCCACCACAATTGTTAAGTGAATCACCCAGTTAAGTGAATCCAGCTTCCCAAAGGGGTGTTTTTTGTGGGTTTTTTTGTTACTATAAAATCTAACACATACTATAAATCCCCCCTCCCCCCTCCCCCCTAACACCCCACCTCCCTTCCCCCCGCCCCGACTTCCCAGAATATAGGTTTTTAACAAATACAGTCTAAAATATATTAAGCAAATATACAAAGCAAATATACAAAGGAAATATACAAAGCAAATATACAAAGGAAATATACAAAGGAAATATACAAAGGAAATAAAAAAAAGAAGTTAATAACATCTCTGCATTAAACTCAGCTTCTTCCTGTTGCACTAACTTTAGAGTTTAGATTATTCCTAATCTTAAGCATAGGGTATCTGTAATTTCTTAGTCCCGTATTTGTTTTGTATATAGTCAATCCATTTTTTTCCAGTCTCGTTTGTGACCCAGTCTTAGGGGTATTTTTTTTGCATATGTAGTAGTGCTTAGTGATGCATCTCATTGACATGGCTGTGAGATCTCTGGCCAAAAATGCACAATCGCCTCCATTTCCCACGATTTCCATCCTGTAATAGAAGCAGAAATTAGGGGGTGGAGATAATCTCCTGAATTTACATTTCGTCTAGCTGAGCCTTGCCTGGCCTTTTTCAAGGTGGCTAACATCTAAGAAAATGGCATTATGATCAACAGGTACCAAGGCTCAGTTGGAGCAGTAAAGCCAACAAATTAATGATTTTTTAGCGAACTGAGAGACAGCAGAGTTGGAAACCCTTGTTTATGAACTATACCAAGGGTGTCAAACTCGATTTCATTCAGGGCCGCATCAGGTTTTGTCTGACCTCGGAGGGCCTGGTGGCGCGGTGGTGGGTGTGGCTGTGGTGGGCGTTTGACACAGGCTCAAGATGCATTTTTTCCTTTCTTTCTTTCCATAGTTTTTTACTATAATCATTTTCCTATCTCTTCTACCAGATACTATGGGCAAACATTTATTACTTATTTTTCATACTCCACTAAACTTTTTATTTCTAAATTTAACCCCATTGTTTAATAACAAATTGCTTTCCCAGGCGGAAAAGCTATTTATACTATTGTATTTTTATTATTCAACTTATAATAAAAATACAATAGCATAAATAACATGGTAATACAAGAGCTAACGCAGAGGTAAATTTCCAGGATAGTAAATAAAAATGTCTTGTCAATTATAGATTGTTGATTGTAGATGAAAGGGACCTACAGTATGTAAAATCTGGCATTAAACTGTAGTATTAATGTAGGATGTTGCTTGTTTTCTCTCCAGATCATGCACTTACTTTGAAGCCAAATAATTGTAATCCAGTCCAATCCAGTCTTCCCCCAGCACTCTGCCAGCCGAAAATGGGCTGCACGGAAGCCACACGAGGCCTGTTTTTAACCCTCCCTGACCTCCAGAAGCACTCTGGCCAAAAATGGACTGGATGGAAGCCCCGTGAGGCCTCCACGCAGCCCGTTTTTGGCCGCCAGAGTGCTGCAGGAGGCCATGGAGGCCATAAAACAGGTCATGGGCCTTGAGTTTAACACCCCAGAACAATACTTTGGCATTCCCAAAATGTCCTGCAGCTTCTTCTATCTTCAGTCCTCAATCAGAATAAATAAATAAAAATAATAAATACACGTGGGTTGCCATGTGACCAAATTTTGACCATATGATCAAGGGGGATGCTGTGATGGCTGTAACTGTGACGTTTGCTCATACAGACACACACATACACAATTTCAGTTCTGTTGTAACTTTGAATGATCGCTAAATGAATGGCTATAAAGTGGAGGACTCCTCGTAATACATTTTTAACTACATTAGTAGAGCCAAATCTTTTTAGAGGGCAACATCTGAATACTGGTAGCCAGGAGGCTCTTTCTAGGCTCAGTCTTGAGCTGCACACAGCCTCAGTGGAGGCATTTTACTTTCAGCTCTTGCCAACTGAAAGGAAAAGAAGAAGAGACTCACGTTGCATTTTCTCCATCTACCCACTTCCAGGGTTGGTTCGGTTCTCTCCTGAGGCCGATCCAAAAGCCGTGTTCTATTGCCAACATCTTTATGGTATGCTTTAAAAAATGGTACATGTTAGAAAATTGTCATTCTCAGCTGAATTCTGAGCTTATAAGGCTGAGAAGAGTAAAATGGTTTTTTTAACCCTAATAAAACACAGCTGTGGTTCCTTTAGTGAGAGGAAAAATGGAGATCCTTGTTAATTTTTTTGAAGTAATTTTTAAACCTTTTGTAGGTGGTTAAAAAAACTGATTTTTTTCTAGAATGGATCTTGACAATGTTTACCATTTTACTTTTGGCTTTCTGATTCTATCTCTGCCTCTGAGATTCACATTTTTAAGCATTTGAGGATGATTATTAGATGTTTCCAAGTTTCTATGCAGGAAAAAATGAAACAAGCAGATGACTGACTTATTTATTAATGAACAATAGAGAGAGAGAGCAATATTTTTGATTTTTTAAATTTTCTATTGTCAACACAGTTTGCTTTGTGAAATCAGCATTCTTTGGAACCTGGAGGAGGTTTAAGAGCTCCTAAAGCTTTTGTTCAGAAAGGCATCATTATTTTTACTAATATTAGGAGAAAATCCTTTAACTTTTTCACATTTGATTTGATTTGATTTGATTAGTATTTGTAGGCCGCCCTTTTCCCTGAGGGGACTCAGGGCGGCTCACATAAAATCGGGGAAGGGGAATACAGACATTCAGATAGAGACATATAATAAAATAGTAAACAACATACATTCATCATTCGGGAGGGGTAACTATCCTTGTCCCCAGGCCTGACGGGCGAGCCAGTTCTTAAGGGCTGTGCGGAAGGCCTGGACGGTGGAGAGGGTGCGAATCTCTACGGGGAGCTCGTTCCAAAGGGTCGGGGCTACTACTGAGAAGGCCCTCCTCCTTGTAGTTGCCAGCCGACATTGGCTGGCCGATGGAATGCGGAGGAGGCCTAATCTATGTGATCTTATTGGTCGCAGGGATGTAATTGGCAGAAGGCGGTCTCTCAAGTATCCAGATCCACTGCCATGTAGGGCTTTATGGGTGACTAATAGCACCTTGAAGCGCATCCGGAGATCAACAGGTAGCCAGCGCAGCTCGCGGAGGATAGGTGTTATGCGGGTGAACCGAGGTGCACCCACAATCACTCGCGCGGCCGCGTTCTGTACTAGCTGAAGTCGCCGGATGCTCTTCAAGGGCAGCCCCATGTAGAGCACATTGCAGTATTCCAGCCTAGAGGTCACAAGGGCCCGGGTGACTGTTGTGAGAGCCTCCCGATTCAGGTAGGGTCGCAACTGGCGCACCAGGCGAACCTGGGCGAATGCCCCCCTGGTCACAGCCATTAAATGGTGGTCAAACGATAGCTGTGGATCCAGGAGGACTCCTAAGTTGCGAACCCTCTCTGAGGGGTATAAAATTTGACCCCCCAGCCTGAGTGATGGAATATTGATCGAATCTTTGGGAGGGAAACACAACAGCCACTCGGTCTTTTCTGGGTTGAGCACAAGCTTGTTAACCCTCATCCAGTCCATAACAGCTTCAAGGCCTCGGTTCATCACGTCTGCCGCTTCATTGAGTTGGCACGGGGCGGACAGATACAATTGAGTATCGTCCGCATATTGATGGTATCTAATCCCGTGCCTGCGAATGATCTCTCCCAGCGGTTTCATGTAGATGTTGAATAGTAAGGGGGATAAGACCGAGCCCTGAGGCACCCCATAAGTTAGGGGCCTAGGGGACGATCTCTGCCCCCCCACTAACACCGACTACGACCTGTCCGAGAGGTAGGAGGAGAACCACCGCAACACGGTGCCTCCCACTCCCACCTCCCGCAGTCGTCGCAGAAGGATACCATGGTCGATGGTATCGAAAGCCGCTGAGAGGTCAAGGAGGACCAGGATGGAGGAGTGTCCTCCATCTCTGGCTCTCCAGAGATCATCGATCAATGCGACCAAAGCGGTTTCTGTGCTGTACATTGTAAAAAAAGCATGCACCATCAATGATGAATGATGTATATTTTAGGAATTGATTTATCCTGGACAAAACTAGTTACATTACAGGTAGTCCTCAAGTTACAAATGTAATGGAGCCTGTCCATTCCATTCGTAACCCAAGGATTCATGGGAGTGAATCTCGTACCTTGAACAGGATCACTCCCTCCTTTTGCCAACACCTTTGCTAATCGAATGTGAGGCTTGTTAAGTGCACATGAGGTATTTCAGGGTGGGAAAGCCCATGAGGGGTTTACTGATGGAACAGACCACCTGGCTAAGACGACCCACTCTTCCTGACCCACTCATGCTTCCCATAATTGATTCCCCCACCACCACCTGCCACACCAGGTCACCTTGTGAAGATCTAGCAAGCAGTCTCTTCTCCAGCCTCTCAGCAACTTGTGCCCCTCTGCAGTTCTGTTCGGGCCTCCTCAGGCCTCCCCTGGGCAGTTGCAGGCCGAAATGAGGTTCTGGGTGTCAGATCCAGCCCTCCCTCCATTTGGTCTGCCATTTTGGCCAGCAAAGTGCCAGGCAAGGCCTCTTGACACCCAAATAGGACCTTTGAGGGGTGGATCCACCCCTCAGAAGCCCTATTTTAGCCGACAACATGCAGGATGGAGTTTGGAGTTGGAGTTTATTCAATTTGTAGGCCGCCCTATTCCCCGAAGGGACTCAGGGCGGCTGAACAAAAGCCAAGGGAGGGGAAATTACAAAAAGTGAGACAAAACAATCAGACAATACGAACAACTTAAAAGCACAACAGACACAGCAAATTCGAATAGTGGGGGGGGGGAACTCAACCCTAGGCTTGCTGGGACAGCCAGGTCTTCACGGCCATCCGGAAGGCCCGAAGGGTGGAGAGGGTCCGAATCTCCACGGGGAGCTCGTTCCAAAGGGCCGGAGCAGCCACAGAGAAGGCCCTCCTCCGAGTAGTCGCCAGCCAACATTGGTCGGCAGATGGAATACGGAGGAGGCCTAATCTGTGGGATCGAATGGGTCTGTGGGAGGTAATCGGCAGAAGGCGGTCTCTCAAGTACCCAGGTCCAATACCACGTAGGGCTTTATAAGTAATAACTAGCACCCTGAAGCATATCCGGAGACCAATAGGTAGCCAGTGCAGCTCGTGGAGGATAGGTGTGACGTGGGTGTACTGGGGTGCACCCACAATCGCTCGCGCGGCTGCATTCTGGACCAGCTGGAGTCTCCGAACACTCTTCAAGGGCTGCCCCATGTAGAGCGCAGGATGGATGATGCACAGCCTCTGCATTTGTTCCTAAGGGTAAATTGCCATGGTGCTGCAAGATTTGGAGTTTTAGGACTTGTTTGCAAACCCTAGGGGGCGCTTATCGCATAACTTCGAACATTCGCCAAGGGAACGCTCCTAACGAGGATTACTTGTACTCACCATTTCCTCCTCTGTAATTTTGGCCAGGGAAGAATTCTGCAAATTACAGGACTTCTGGCTTTCAAACCAGTTTTTTTCCTCTTCTGACACTTTGTAGCAGTATCCTTGATGTGCAAACCAGTCAAGTGGACATGTAAGAGATAGATATTTTATGGCATCCTTTTGGTAGTTTAATGGCACTGGTGTTCCTGGAACAAAAACAGGTGGAAACAATAGAAACTAACTTGTCCAGTCTTATAAGTAGGATGGGACCATCCTGCTAAATTGGAACCTGTTACTTGATTTTAAACAAAATCCAGTCAGGATAAGGAGACTCATGTTCTAGCTGTTGTGACAACCTCCATTCTATGATCCCCAGATTAATAGAGATTGTGGACTGAGCAGTGATTTGCATGGTGGACTTGAATCCCAGAAAACACATGTAAATCCACTTACACAGCCATGAATCTCTTTTGTGAGATTTTCCACTCATTTGGTCAACCTATTTGACATTTGGTCCATTTTTTTCACAATTATTGCTTTTGGCAGTAAATCACTAAATAAATAAATGTAGCAATAGCAATAGCAGTACACTTATATACCGCTTCATAGGGCTTTCAGCCCTCTCTAAGCGGTTTACAGAGAGTCAGCATATTGCCCCCAACAATCTGGGTCCTCATTTTACCCACCTCGGAAGGATGGAAGGCTGAGTCAACCCTGAGCCGGTGAGATTTGAACCGCTGAACTGCTGATCTAGCAGTAGCCTGCAGTGCTGCATTTAACCACTGCGCCACCTCGGCTCTTTTTGTATGTTATTTCTTATTTTGTTTTTTGAGATTTGCCTTTGTAATTATGGTCACCTGGCAAAGAAAAGACTCAAATGTTTTCTATTTATAATTTATTTCCCTGCTAAGCCCCTTAAACCATTATTTCTGCTCTTCTCACTAGTGCCAAATGAGTATTTTCCCCTTCTGGCTATCTCACTCTGGATTCATCTCACTAAATAAGATTCTTGATACTTTCAATCAAACACTGAGACTTTTTCCGAACAAAGGAACTGAAGTTTTCCTAGACCAGATGAAGTAGACTGCAGTGACTAAAAAGCAGGGCAAGGCCAATTCTATGTTTCTAACCCATCTGCAGAAGTCATTCAGCTTCATGAACTCATGGAGAAGCTTTTAAGGTCTGTATTCTTTACTCTGGTAATAAATGAGATGTAGGAGATGACCAGGCTGAGCCCGAGGAAGGGGTCAAACACATAATCAGCCTTGAGTCCCTTCACACCCACAAGAGATCTAAGTCCAGACCCCCTTGAACGCCTTTGACTTTTATCTACCGCCAATTTGGTTTGGCCATTAGTGGTTCAGATTCTTGTAGACAGCTTAAGATTGCAGTAAATTTTATACCTGTTTGAACTGCCTGGATATTTTGATTTTTCATGATGCGTGACACAAGGATAAGAATGATGATCAGGAGGATGACAATGACAATGCCCATTCCAATGACTGCCTTTTTGTATTTAGAGGAAGCTGACAAAAAAAGAAGAGAAACAAAATTCATCAGCCCTACCTGCTACATCAAAGGAAGGTAGAAATAAATCTGGATACTGATAAGCAGAACTCCCTAAATAAAATAGTATACACATTTCTAAGTTGCTTTTCTTGTTTTTTGCCTTTTAATTTCCAAAGTCAATCTTGCATCAAAATGTCAGTCTGATTCTGCTGAAAATAAATTGAACTACTGTGTTCTAATTGAGCAAATAAAACTGCTTAGGAGTTCTTATAATCTTATCTTATTGTATTTTATCTTATCTTTTTTCCTCCCCTTTCTAAGACTTGCTGTATCTCCTTGGTGTCCATCATGGATCTGGAGGCCTTCTTGTATTTCATCTTATCTTTCTTCCTCCCCTTTCTAAGAAGACTTGCTGGATCTCCTTGGTGTCCATCATGGCCTTCTTGTAAATAAAGTTGATCCTCCAGACTATATTGAATTCCATCTGGTTCAGTTAAAAGAAGATTGAAATATGAAACAAAATAGGATCTGGTGAAGCAGAATTGAGCCTGCGGCAGATCCTGTCAGCCAAAGAGTGTTGACTGGCAGGAACTAGAAAGTGGGCTTTCTCTATTGTAGCCCCTGCCTTGTGGGCTATTCTCCCTTGGAGATTAGAATGGCCCCAACTCTGTTGGCTTTTCACAAGGCATTAAAAAGATGTCTAGGTTCCTGGACCTGGAGTTCTGAATGGGGTACACACCCAGGCAGATCCATACTAAAAATCTGTATTCTTGTATGTTCAAAGCTGACTTCCCGCTCTCTCATCCTATCACTTACTATACATTTTATGTCAATGACTTGTTACCACTTACTAGGACTAGTCCCTCTCTCTCATTTGCTTCTTTATTTCATTGCATTTATTTTAAGGCTGTCCCCTGCAACAGACTCTGAATGCCTGCTCTCTGTCTTGTGAAAGATTAACATTCAGCAGTTCTTCAAAATTCAATTGGGGACAGAGTATGTGTTTTGTATTGCTCCGTAGAGATAGCTTGGAGAATTCAATCCCTCATTTGGGTGAATGGCTTCCACATCTCGATATTGTTATTACTACCTGGTTTTTCCTCGTGTCCTCCTGCATTTCCATTGGGAGAAGGGTGCTGCTGCTTTTGTTCCTCATTTATATTCTGCATTTCTAAAATTGTATTAGAAATTGGAATTAGAAATGTGGCTGTCACAAGAAGGAAAGCCAAGATGCTTACACAAGATGGAAAATTACTGCTAATTTTTAGATATGACAAAGCCTTTTAAAAAGTGTACAGCAGAAAATAATTTGTCATGCAAAGGTTTTTTTTATGGCAGTTAATAAATTGGGCAACTTTTTATTAGAGAAGGAGGGAAAATCAACATTCCATTATCTACATTTTGTTAAAAGGATTGAATTCATTTGAGAATCTGTTGATCTTGGCTGGTCTTCAAAAGCTAAGAAGGATGAGAGCCTAATAGAGAATGTAAAGGGTAGAATGAGTGATTGAAAAGCTTTCCATTTAGCAACACCCACAAACATCAATCGATGCACAACACAAAAAAAACATGTGTCTAAATGACATAAAAAATTAGATTCAGATTCCTTTCCCAAGTTATAAGTTCAGCAGAAAAAAACTATAGCAGAGACACAGCTATACGTCAACACTTATTTCTTTTTCATTCACTTCAGTGACTCATATGCTGTCTCCTCTATTAAGCTTGTCTATTCTCCTAAAATCCTCTTCTTAGACCCTTAGAGATAAAATAGCATAACATATATTATTACTATTAATTACTATGCATGTCACCTGTCAATGTTTAAAGGAAAACTGGGAGAAGTAGTTTCTACCCGTTGCCCTGAAAATAAGACCTATCCAGAAAATAAGCCCTAGCATACTTTCTATGTCTGCACCTAATATAAGCCCTACACCCAGCCACCCCAAAATAATCCCTACTTAGGAGCCTGTACAGTTGCCCGGCCGCCCATTCTGTCTGGTTGCTCGTGGTGCTGTAGGAACAAGGTGAGGTGGGATGGTGGTGGAGCCACCCCAAGCATTCCACATCAGCTTACCTCAGGACCTCATAGCCAGGCCATCCACGCTGTGATACCTGCCTTGCAGCAGCAGCACCAAGAACCGTGACCAGCAGGAGCCCACTTGGCCACCAGCCCACTTCTTCTAATTGCTCATGGTTGCATGGAGCAGGAGGCTGAGTGGCATGATGGTGCCGCAGCTGCAAGGCGAGATGAGACAGGTGTCGGAGCATGGGTAGCCTGGCGGTGGGGGTCCTCAGGTAAGCCAGTGCTCCATCCACCCTGCTTCGCAGCGGCGGTGCTAGCACACCACAAGCAAGCAGAAGAATGCGCCTCACATACAAGGGGGGAAATAAGACACACACACACACAAATAAGCCCAAGTGTTTATTTGGGGACTCAAAAGAAAATAAGACCCTGTCTTATTTTCATGGAAACATGGTACTAATACAACTAATATCCACTAAAATGGCTGAAGTTTTTGCTAGCGCTACAAATGAAGACGTATTCCAACACTTTCACTCTTTGACCAGTGTGTGAAAATTGTGACCAAGCCATTTTTTAATTAGTAATGCATAGCCCTTTTCTGCAATGTTATCCCTTTAGGTTCTGCCAACTCTTTATGTAAAGGAGTGTAAACTGAGACTACACAGGTAATCCTTCACTTACAATCTTTAACTATTACAGCCACTGCACACCGACACAGACATATACAGGACCATATAATCAAAATTACTGCTTCCCTTTTCTCTCTATGTAATACAGCCCAGGTTCGATTCCCAGTAAGGGTATGGCTAGCTGATGAGAGCCAAATAGCTTGAAATACATCTATACTAGTCTCCCTTTATTTATGCTGATAAATTCAAATTCAGTGAGATAATTGGAGTTAATTGGTATGATATACGTATATAATTGAATGAAAGCTGTAATGTATTGGGTTTTGGGTTTAAAATGAAGGGTCATCTTTTTTCTCCTGTATATATAATACTTGAGTACTTTTTAAAGTTAGTAAAATATCAAAACTAAAAAATGTTTTCTCCCTTTAGGGTTAAAAAAATGAAATAATATAGAGGATTTTCTTAATATAAATTATGATAAAGATTCATGAGCTAACATATTACTCTGCACAGCAAAGAGAAGCAGAGATGGTCAAACTGATTCTTTTATCCAAAGAAGAGAATATATCTAACCTTGTTTCTATTCTGAAATTGCTTTTGGATTTTGTGCTTGCAATGAAAAAAAATGAAACTTTGAATTTGTTAACTAGTTAGGCTTATTGTTATAGATATGGCTTGTTCATACTTTTGTGTAAAAGCAAAAAGTTGTGGTTGTATTATCTTTTCCTGTGTTCAAGAGAGTCGGAAGTTGGTGCCTTTTTCTTTTTTTCCACTCCCTTTATACTATATTTCTTTTCTTTTCCCTCCCTCTCTTCTTAGATTTTTTTTCAACTACTTTTTATATTTTCTTTGTATTTTATATTTTGAAAGCCAATACAAAATCATATATGATAAAATTCATCACGACGTTTTGGAAATCCAACTGGGCATGGCAATTTGGATTACTCTGTGTGGACATTTCTGTAGCTTGAACATTTCAATCCTTCATTTTGAGAGATTGGCTTCCAGAGTTTGATGTTATTATTACCTGTTTCTTCTATCTCTACACAACTGTATCCTTTGCTGGGACGATCATATCCATTGCTAGGATGGGCCTGCTCAACACGATTACCACCTGCCATTGTTCCTGGGTTTGTATGACCTGGAATTACAAACAACGGGGCTATCAGCAGAAGGAAGATCAAGAAGCTTACAGAAGATGGCAAACCGCTACTAATTTCAAGGGACCTCTTTTTAGATATAGGACACAGCCTTTTAAGAAGAGTGCAGCACAAAATAATTTGTCATGCAAAGTTTTTAGTGCCATGAATAAATTGGGCAACTTTTTAACAGAGGAATAAAAATCAACATTCTGTTTTCCACTTTCTGTCAAAAGGGTTGAATTGAATGGAGAATCAGAGTTGGCTATCTTGAAAAGCTAAGACCCCTTCATGCATCACTGCCTTGTCGTGGTGAAGGGATCTGTGCAGCTGATTGAAACTATGAGGTAAACTGGACATAACAGAATAACAGAGTTGGAAGGAACCTTGGAAGTCTTCTAGTCCAATCCCCTGCAAAGGTAGGAAACACTACCCAGAGGTGGGTTCCTACCAGTTCGCACCTATTCGGTAGAACCGGTTGTCAAATCTCCCAAACCGGTTAGAAGAGGTTCCACCAGTGGACCTGGAAAGCAGGCCACACCTACAGAAATAAAATTATATATATGCAACCTACAGAAGAGGTTCCAAAATTTTTTGAAACCCACCACTGGAGGAGAGAGATACACACACACCAGTGATGTGCGGTGAGGTTTATGGCTGGTGAGGCACTGAGGTGTCTCTCTCTCTCTCACACACACACACACACACAGAGGAAGATGTCACACAAGGGCCCTTCAAAGACTAAACATTTTTTTTTACTGGTGGGGAATTAAAACTCCCCTTTTCCTCAATGGGAAATCATATTCGGACAAAGAAAATTATTAAAAATATCCTTTCCTTTCTGAAGCCTGGCTCTTTCTCTGCACCTATATTGGGAGAGGGGGAATAGGGGAAATGCAAGTGGGGAGGCCAGCTTGCCCCCTTCTTGTGTCCCACCACCCCTTCCTAACGGGACAAGAAGGTGGAGGGCTGGTCTTGCAAACAGGGATCAGCGCATTTGCCGCCTCCCCCTCCCGCGGGAGGAGCTCTGCAGCGGGACAGATAAACGGAGGGGGAGATCGCCCCTTCCTCCTCCGCGCTCCCAAACCCCGTCTTCCCTGGCCTGCACCCTTGCGCCCAGGCTCCTTTGGGTTCGGGGGTAATCCGAATGGGGGGAGCGGGGGATCCCCGGGGTGGAGGCCTCCCGGTGCAACGGTCTTCCGCAGCTCCGGAGCGAACCTTCGCCTTCCCCGCCCAGGATTGTAAGGCTGGAGGCCTCGGCAGCAGCCATCCCCACCCCCAGCCGGCCAACCTTCGCCCATTCCATCAGCGGCGGGACCCACGCAGTTCCTCTCCTCCCCGGTGCCGTACGGTGGGCGTGCGAGCGCTGAATGGCCGGCCGGCTCGGAAGGCTTTAGAGTGCCGGCAGGGCTGAATGTTTCGCTGAATGGCAGCCGAGCTCTAAAGTGCCGGCTTGGCTTCTGGGCCAAACTTCCAGAGATGGAGCACTGGCCATTTTTGGAGGTTTTGTTCCATTGATTAATTGTTCTAACTGTCAGGAAACTGTCCTTCATTCTTTATAGCAATAGCAGTTAGACTTATATACCGCTTCATAGGGCTTTCAGCCCTCTCTAAGCGGTTTACAGAGTCAGCATATCGCCCCCAACAATCCGGGTCCTCATTTTACCCACCTCGGAAGGATGGAAGGCTGAGTCAACCCTGAGCCGGTGAGATTTGAACAGCCGAACTGCAGAACTGCAGTCAGCTGAAGTAGCCTGCAGTGCTGCATTTAACCACTGCGCCACCTCGGCTCTTATTCTAAGTTGCTTCTAGGCACTTTTCGGGGCCACCCGAGAGTTCTGACGAAACAGTCCCCTGGATTAGGAAATGGCAACCCACTCCAGTTTCCTTGGCCAGAAAACCCCCACGGGCACTATCCAAAGTCTGAATTTATGACAAGCGAAGTCAACGAGGAAGCCAGATGCACTTAACGCAACACACGCACCATTCCAGAAGCCCGACGCCTCGCCGCTTACCTGGCTGCCCCTCCCCCGCAGAAGCCGGCCGCTCCGACCTTGCCCAATTCCAGAAGACGCGCTCCTTGCCGCTTCACACACACACACACCCCGCGCGCGGCAGAAGCTGGTCACCTCACCGCTCGCCCCCCTCCCCGCGCGCGCCTGAAGCCGGGCACCCCGCCGTTTACCTGCCCCTCGCCCAACTCCAGAACCCGTGCTCCTCGCCGCTCCACACACACAGAAGCCGGCCGCTCAGACCTCGCCCAACTCCAGAACTCGTGCTCCTCGCCGCTCCACACACACAGAAGCCGGCCGCTCAGACCTCGCCGAACTCCAGAACTCGTGCTCCTCGCCGCTCCACACACACAGAAGCCGGCCGCTCAGACCTCGCCCAACTCCAGAACCTCGCCGCTCGGACACACAGAGACCGCGCGCTGCAGAAGCTGATCAACTCACTGATGGCCTCTCCGCGCGCGCCGTCGCTCGCCCCGCCCCGCCCCGCCCCCTCTCCGCACCCCGCGCTGGCCCGAGGAACTCAATTCTGCCAGAGCCCAGAATTTTATGGCAGAAAAGAGGGGGGGGGTTCAAAAGCCCTGGAGAAAAAGAGCAAAACTCTTATGTTTGCTTCAGAAGCAGATGCAGAGGCCAACCCTACAGGAAGTGATCTACTCCATGCAAACCCTCACAGTGGAAGGAAGGAAGGGAGAGAGAGTGAAATATCAAACTTCTGTGTGTGAGAGAGGCAGAGAGAGCACACCGCCTCCATCCTGGTATATGGTAATTTTCGCATGTTGGATCTCTCTCCCTCTCCCTCTCTCTCTCTCTTTCTCTCACACACACACACACATAGTCCTTTGTTTGGCAACTCTGCACAGACACATGGGTTGCAAAGCTAAAGCTGAAGGATTCGGATAGAGCATTTGGGGGATGTACGTCTGCATGATTGCCAGGAAAAGGAGGGGGGGATTTTGCTCCTTATCCTGTTCTGAGTCTGTGCTAAGCTTCAGAACAGGGTGAGAGGAAGGAAAATCCCCTCTCCATCCAGCATTTTCAAGCTGTTTGCAAAAACGGTCCATTCTGAGCCTTCAATGTTGCAATCCTGGAATATGCTGAAGGCTTGAAATGGAGCTTTTTTGCAAACCGCTTGAAAATGGGGATTTCGCCTCTTATCCTGTTATCAGTCTGTGCTGAGCTTCAGAACGGGGTGAGAGGCATGAAAATCCCCCTCCCCATTGTTCAAAAAAACGCCCCATTCCGACCTCTTAGCTTGAATATGCAGGTGAGAAGCAACTTCCCATAGGCATGGAAATCCAAACACCTGGGACATCTGAAGAAGCCCTGCAAGATTTCCTGCTGAAGTGCAGGAAATCTCCACACACACGTGCGTGCACACACACGTGCGTGCACACACACACACACACTTACTTGCAGATCGCCCTTTCAAAGAGGAGTTTCACCAGGATGAAGAGATGGCTGAAGGCAGCATTTGTCTGAAACTCCTATTTGAAAGGAGGATCTGCAAGGGGGGTGGGGAGATTTCCTGCACTTTGGCAGGGCATCTCCTCAGAGGGCTTCTTCCGATGTCCCAGGTGTGTGAATTTCCATGCCTTCCTTTCCTGTTCCGTGGACAGAAATGCCTGCGGTGACTGTCACCATTAGGTAAGGAGGGTGTGAGGCATGTGGGTTATGTTGCTTGGCCTCTGGCTTCTTTTGCAGCCATAATTGGCTGCAAAAGTGACCAGGCTTACTAGAGGCAGAGGCCTGAGCAGCACACAACTGTTTCATGAATGGAGCAGCTCAGCTAATCCAATTAAGGGGCCGAGAAGTCCTGTGGTGATGGGGAAGGGAAGAGTGCCAGGCTGCTAGGAGCTCTCCAATGTTTTTGAACTTGGCTAGTAAATGAGCAAATACCAAACTAATGCCAGTGGAAATCCCAAAACTAATGCCATACTTAATTTAACCGCAGATGTGGACTGCAGCCTAGAAAGTAAAAGACGCTTGCTCCTGGGGAAGAAAGATAGGGCAAGTCTAGACAGCATACTAAAAAGCAGAGACATCACCCTGCCAACCAAAGTGTGTATAGTCAAGGCTATCGTTTTCCCAGTTGAAATGTATGGCTGTGAAGATTGGACCATAAGAAAGGCTGAGCACCAAAGAATGGAGGCCTTTGAACTATTGTGCTGGAGAAGACTCCTGCGAGTCCCTTGGACTGCAAAGCCATCAAACTAGTCAGTCCTAGAGGAGATCAACTCTCTGCTCTTTAGAAGGCCAGAGCCTGAAGATGAAACTCAAGTACTTTGGCCACCTAATGAGAAGGAAGGACTCACTGGAGAAGAGCCTAATGCTGGGAAAGACTGAGGGCAAAAGAAGAAGGGGACGACAGATAATGAGGTGGCTGGATGGAGTCACCGAAGCAGTGGGCATGAGCTTAAATGGACTCCAGAGGATGGTAGAGGACAGGAAGGCCTGGAGGAACGTTGTCCATGGGGTCGCGATGGGTCAGACACGACTTTGCAACTAACAACAACAACAACTTAATTTCAGAACTTGGTTTAGGCTCAAAAGTTAGGTAAGCTTGAACGACACTGTATGGTTTCTGAAGATGGTGTGATTCTACTGGGTCTGAAATCACAATTTATTCCCTAAACATGGGCAAAGGTGGTGTTATTCTATTCCATTCGACCTTAAGTCAGGTGCTCAACCCCTACCCAGAAGGACACCATGCATTGCTAGGAGTGTTTTTAATCTGTGATTCTATGAGATTATCTCTCAATTATCCTAAAGGAATGTCCAGTAGACTTCTGTGCGTTGGGCCAAGAAAGCCTTTTAGCACATGTGTCCTTGACTATAAATTGTCTTACAATGGGAATTATGGAACAGTTGCTGTTACACCATACCTTTTTGTTCATGCAGGCTGGAAAAAAAAATTTTCTAGCAATTTCAGGGCTCTCTTCTTTTATACATGACTGCTTGACATAAAACCCCCAACTTTAGCGGCCCAGCTTCCACCTAGTGGATTTATGTCTGCCCCAGTCCTTTCCTTTACCTCGTATTTATTTTCTTGTTTGATTGCTTTTGGATTTTTGCTGCAATTTATAGCATCAAAGGATATCCAACACATGTTCCAGCACAGTTTTTCACAACCTAAAGCACTTCAGATGCTGGGCTTCTCCTCCCATAATGATACTTGAAATGTGGTGTTTCTGGAGGACATTTGACTTATTTCATATTTCTAAAAGCAATAGTTAGACTTATATACCGCTTCATAGGGCTTTCAGCCCTCTCTAAGTGGTTTACAGAGTCAGCATATCGCCCCCACAGTCTGAGTCCTCATTTCACCCACCTCGGAAGGATGGAAGGCTGAGTCAACCTTGAGCCTGGTGGGATTTGAACAGCCGAACTGCTGAACTGCAGTCAGCTGAAGTAGCCTGCAGTGCTGCATTTAACCATTGCACCACCTCGGCTCTGCTGCTGCTGAAATTGCTGCTGCTGCTTCTGTCTCCTCTTCTCCTTTTCTTCCTCTCTTCTTTCTCCTTCTACTTCCTCCTCCCCACTCTCCCCTCCCCTACTCCTGCACCCCATTGCCATCTTCTCCTTCTCCCTCTTCCTCTTCTTCCTCTCTTTCCCCTTCTCCACCTTTCCTCTGTCTCCTCCTTTACAGTACCCAAGATGAAATTCAGTAAAGAGGTCTACTCTGTGAAAGAGAAGGACCTTTTCCCTACGTGTCCCTATTATCCATACTGGAAACGTAAGCTACAAATCTTCAGTCAGGTGCCATCCACAGAGTCAGACCGCAAGAGTCATGGAGGATTTTTAGGAAAGAGGATATGCTATCCAAACTTTATTAAGATGGAAAATATCATTAGAAATGAAGACATTTTATCAGAAAAGGGAGAATTAAAAAGGAAACAACAGTTAGAAGAACAAGGGATAGATATGGTTTGGTATACAAAGTTGCAAATACAATTGAGATATGAAAAAGATCAAAGCTTTGTGGTTTTTATTTGGAGTTGACAGAATTGGATGAAATACAGGAACAGAAGAGCAAATGATGAAAAATTATATAATTATTTACTTTGTGTTAAGTTAGAAGAAGAAGAAGTAAAAGAAACAATGATAGTATTGGCCAATTTTTTTGGATATACAATAGAACTTGAGAAGTGGCAGCAAATATGGGAAAGGAATTATAAGTTAACAATGGCAACAGCATATAAAGAGAATTTGTATAAAATGTTTTATAGATGGCATATGTCACCCAAAAGATTGGCAAAAATGTTTGAAGATAAATCACCCAAGTGTTGGAAGTGCCCCCAGCTGCTGAGATCATATTATCATATGTGGTGGACATGTGCAGAGGCAAAAATATATTGGGTAAAAATTTGCATGTGGCTGGAAAGGATGATACAGCAGCATATTGATATAAAGCCGCAACTGTTTTTGATGGCTATTTTACCAGAGAAATATAGTAAAGAAAATGTATATTTAATTATTCATATAATACTTGCAGCTAGAATGGTATTTGCACAAAATTGGAAAATGAAAAAAATTCCCTCAGAGGGAGAGGTAATTAAATTTATATTAGACTGAGCAGAAATGAACAGATTAACATTGGCAATTAAAGAGAAGGAAGAATCAGAGTATTATAAGATATGGGAATGCTTTTATCACTGGATAGAAAATGAATATAAACAAAAAGAAACAGAAAATTGAATAATCTGGAAAAGAATGTAGAATTATAGGGGAGGAGTTGAATTAAAAGGCAATTGAAATGTAAATGAAAAAGGTAAAATAAAAATAGATTTAAAATGATGTAACTTAAATAACAAATCTTCCAACCACAAATACAAAGATTGTACCCAGATGACACGCTGTAAGATTAATGATGCAATAGAAATGTAAATAAAAATAACTTTTAAAAAAGGAAAGAGGAATGCTGAAGAATTGCTCATAACATTTTTGAAAAGGGAGAAGTTAAATGAATACAGTGTACATTTGCAGAGCTGCGGTTTAGTTCCGGGGGGGGGGGGGGGTTGGAAGATTTGTTTGCAGTTTTATCCTGTGAAGGAGGTGAGTTCAGGGTATGTTTCCTACCTCAAAAAATGGAAGAAACTTTAATTAGGTATACAGGTAGTCCTTAATTTACAACAGTTCATTTAGTGACAGTTCAAACTTTGAAAAAGGTGACATGGCCATTTTTCACACGTTGCAGCATCTCCATGGTCACGAGCTTTATATTCGGATGCTTGACAACTGATTCATATTTATGACGGTTGCAGTGTCTCAGGGTCCTGTGAGCCCCTTTTGCGACCTTCTGACTAGCAAAGAAAATGGGGAAACCAGATTCAGTTAACCATGGTGTTACTAATTTAACAACTGTGGTGATTCAGTCAACAAACATGAGAAGAAAAGTCGTAAAATGGGGCAAAAGTCTGGGCTCAGGCTGTTGTCGCTAAATGCCAGGTCTGTGGTACATAAAGCTCCTCTCGTCCGGGACTTAATTTTAGACGAGAGGGCAGACCTGGCATGTATTACTGAAACCTGGCTGGGCCCAGAGGGAGGAGTCCCCCTGGTAGAACTGTGCCCAGAAGGATTTCAGGTGCTGCACCAGCCGAGAGCCCAGGGAAGGGGTGGGGGTGTGGCCGTCGTTATCCGGGAGTCGTTAGTTCCTCGTAGGGTCCCTGCTCCGGAGCTTGTCGGGTGTGAGTCTCTGCTGATAAAGTTGGACCTCAAGGGTCAAGTGGGTTTGCTGTTAACGTACCTGCCTCCCAACAGCGTTGCAGCAGCCCTCCCCTCGCTCCTCGAGTCGGTAGCCGAGCTGGCAATTGAGTTCCCTAGGTTGATGGTCCTGGGGGACTTTAATTTGCCATCGCTCGGTGAAAACTCTGATGGGGCGCAGGAGTTCATGGCTTCCATGACAGCCATGGGCTTGACCCAAGTAATTCGGGGCCCAACCCATTCGGCGGGTCACATGCTCGACCTCGTATTTCTCTCGGAGCAGTGGATTTGTGATCTTGGTCTGAGGGGTAATGACATCATACCCCTGTCATGGTCAGACCACTGCCTACTGAGGCTCGACTTCCGGAGACCAAACCCCCACGGTAGGGAGGAGGAACCGACCAGGTGGTTCCGCCCCAGGTGACTTATGGAACCATTAAGGTTCCAGACGGAGCTTGGGGTTATTCCTGATACTTTCGCCCACAGTCCGGTAGAGACTCTGGTTGCTGCTTGGCACTCAGCAGCATCGGAGGCCCTCGACCGGATTGCGCCACTACGGCCCCTCCGAGGCGGCGGATCCCGGAGACCTCCTTGGTTTACCGAGGAACTCCGGGAGATGAAGCGCCGGAGGAGATGCCTAGAGCACCGATGGAGGTCTGACAAGTCCGAATCGAACCGAGCAATGGTAACCACCTGCACCAAGGAATACACCAGGGCACTTAGGGCAGCGAAAAGATCTCACATAGCCACCTTGGTTGCGTCCGCTGAGTCCCGCCCAGCCGCCCTGTTTAGGATAACCCGCTCCCTATTAAATAAAAGGGAAGCGGGGGAACCCTTGCAGGGCAGAGCTGAGGATTATGCCCAATTCTTAGCGGACAAAATTGCTCGGTTTCGGTCGGACTTGGACTCCATCCCCGCAGTTCCAGCCGAGGCACAAGAGGATCAAGTAGGACACCTCTGGGTTGAGTTTCAGGATGTTACCCCCGGGGATGTGGACAAGGCCATGAGGGCTGTAAGTGCCTCCACCTGTGTACTGGATCCGTGTCCCTCATGGCTGGTTACTAACAGCAGTGAGGTGACACGAGGCTGGATCCAGGCGGTTGTGACCGCCTCTCTTCGGGAGGGGAACTTCCCCGCCGCACTGAAAGCGGCGGTGGTGAGACCCCTCCTAAAGAAGCCATCTTTGGATCCAGCTGTTCTTAATAACTATCGCCCAGTCTCCAACCTTCCCTTCCTTGGGAAGGTTGTTGAGAAGGTGGTGGCCTTCCAGCTCCAACGGTCCTTGGAGGAAGCAAACTATCTCGACCCCTTCCAGTCAGGCTTCAGACCCGGTTACAGCACAGAAACCGCTTTGGTCGCATTGACCGATGATCTCTGGAGGGCCAGAGATGGAGGACATTCCTCCATCCTGGTCCTCCTTGACCTCTCAGCGGCTTTCGATACCATCGACCATGGTATCCTTCTGCGACGACTGCGGGAGGTGGGAGTGGGAGGCACCGTGTTGCGGTGGTTCTCCTCCTACCTCTCGGACAGGTCGCAGTCGGTGTTAGTGGGGGGGCAGAGATCGTCCCCTAGGCCCCTAACTTATGGGGTGCCTCAGGGCTCGGTCCTATCCCCCCTACTATTCAACATCTACATGAAACCGCTGGGAGAGATCATCCGCAGGCACGGGATCAGATACCATCAATATGCGGACGATACTCAATTGTATCTGTCCGCCCCGTGCCAACTCAATGAAGCGGCAGACGTGATGAACCGAGGCCTTGAAGCCGTTATGGACTGGATGAGGGTTAACAAGCTTGTGCTCAACCCAGAAAAGACCGAGTGGCTGTTGTGTTTCCCTCCCAAAGATTCCACCAATATTCCATCTCTCAGGCTGGGGGGTCAAATTCTATACCCCTCAGAAAGGGTTCGCAACTTGGGAGTCCTCCTGGATCCACAGCTATCGTTTGACCACCACTTGACGGCTGTGACCAGGGGGGCATTTGCCCAGGTTCGCCTGGTGCGCCAGTTGCGACCCTACCTGAATCGGGAGGCTCTCACAACAGTCACCCGGGCCCTTGTGACCTCTAGGCTGGAATACTGCAATGTGCTCTACATGGGGCTGCCCTTGAAGAGCATCCGGCGACTTCAGCTAGTACAGAACGCGGCCGCGCGAGTGATTGTGGGTGCACCTCGGTTCACCCACATAACACCTATCCTCCGCGAGCTGCGCTGGCTACCTGTCGAGCTCCGGATGCGCTTCAAGGTGTTATTAGTCACCCATAAAGCCCTCCATGGTAGTGGATCTGGATACTTGAGAGACCGCCTTCTGCCAATTACCTCCCTGCGACCAATAAGATCACATAGATTAGGCCTCCTCCGTATTCCATCGGCCAGCCAATGCCGGCTGGCAACTACAAGGAGGAGGGCCTTCTCAGTAGTAGCCCCGACCCTTTGGAACGAGCTCCCCGTGGAGATTCGTACCCTCTCCACCGTCCAGGCCTTCCGCACAGCCCTTAAGAACTGGCTAGCCCGTCAGGCCTGGGGACAAGGATAGCCGCCCCTCCCGAATGATGAATGTATGTTGTTTACTATTTTATTATATGTTTTTATGTCAATGTCTGTATTTCCCCCTCCCTGGTTTTATGTGAGCCGCCCTGAGTCCCCTCAGGGAAAAGGGCGGCCTACAAATATTAATAAATCTCTAAATCTCTAAAAAGTCACTTAACAAATTTCTCACTCAGCAACATAAATGTTGGGCTCAATGGTGGTCATAAGTGAAAGACTACCTGTAGGCTAGCCTTGGATCGATCATTAGTGGAGCATGGGGAGATTCGTTGCATATTACAGAAAGCTGCCTGCATGAAGGCTTAGTTACACAACAATTGAAATTAACCACAATAGTTCCTTTCCTTAACAAGGGCCTTGAGCCTAGGTGGCGCAGTGGTTAAATACAGCACTGCAGGCTACTGCTAGATCAGCAGGTCAGCGGTTCAAATCTCACCGGCTCAGGGTTGACTCAGCCTTCCATCCTTCCGAGGTGGGTAAAATGAGGACCCAGATTGTTGGGGGCAATATGCTGACTCTCTGTAAACCACTTAGAGAGGCCTGAAAGGCCTATGAAGCGGTATATAAGTCTACTGCTATTGCTATTGCTATTGCTATTGAATTTGAAGGCAGCACTACCTCTGTCCACATTTGCCTTGAGTTTTGAGTCCCAACTTCAGCCTGGGTCTTTGCTCTGGGGACGGTTCCGCACAGAACAATGACTCATCAGCTTTTAAGCAACCTAAGTAACCTCTACCAACTCACTTCCTGCATTGTCAAAGAATAAAGTGGCTGAGCCAAAGGATGTGGCTATGCCTGGTGATCAAAGGAAATGATGATATAAAGAACAAATATTGCAAAGAAATAGAGGAAACAATAGTATGGGAAAGACTAGAGATTCTCCAAGAAAATTGGAGATGTTAAGGGAATTCAAAGATGGGCATGATGAAGAACAAAAATGGTAGGGAGCTAACAGAAGCAGATGAGATCAGGAAGGGGTGGCAAGAATATACAGAACTATGCAAGAAAGATCTTTATGACCATGGTAATCCTGATGGCGTGTCCTTGAGACAGACATCCTAGAGAGCAAAGTCAAGTGGGCCTTAGGAAGCATAGGCCACCCAATTTGGAAAAAATCAACAATGGCCACAGGATTGGAAAAGGTCAATTGACATTCCAATCCCAAAAAAAGGGCACTGCCAAAGAATGTTCAAACTGCAATTGCACGGATTTCACACGCTGGCAACGGTTATTCTCAAAATCCCACAAAATTCAGCAGCATATGAACTGAGAACTACCAGAAGTACACTCTGGGTTGCCACCAGCCAAAAGAACTAGAGATCAAATTGCCAACGTTTGCTGGATTGTGAAGAAAGCAAAGGAGTTCCAGAAAAAAAAAACATCTATTTCTGTTTCTAAAGCCTTTGATTGTGTAGATCACAACAAACAGTAGCAAGTTCTTAAAGAGGTGGGGATAGCATCTTATCTGTCTCCTGAGGAACCTGTATGCGGGTGATGGTACATTAGTTAGAACTGGACATGAAACACCAGATTGGATCAAAATAGGGAAAGCGGTATGACAAGGCTGTAGATAGTCACTCTGCTCATTTAACTTATATGCAGAGTACATCATGCGAAATACATGTAATCAGAATAAAACAGAATTGGAATCAACCTTGGAGGTCTTCTAAGTCCAACCCCCTGCTCAAGAAGGAGACTTATACCGTCTCAGATAAATGGTTATCCGGGCTCTTTTTAAAAGCCTGTAGTGGAGCACCCACAACATCTGAAGGCAAGCCATCCCACTGATTGTAGATTTGTAGATTTGTAGATTTATTGAACATTTATAGGCCGCCCTTTTCCCTGAGGGGACTCAGGGTGGCTTACAACAATGGGGGAAGGGAGTGCAAGACAAGACATAAAAGAAAAACGTGAGTAAAAAAAAATTAACCATAAAACACAACATTCACTCAACATTCGGGCGGGGTGAGAGTAAATCCTATCCCCAGGCCTGACGGGATAGCCAGATCTTGAGGGCTGTGCGGAAGGCCTGGACTGTGGTGAGGGTACGGATCTCCACGGGGAGGTTGTTCCATAGCGTCGGAGCTGCAACTGAGAAGGCTCTCCTCCGCGTAGTCGCCAGTCGGCACTGACTGGCGGATGGAATACGGAGGAGGCCTACCCTGTGCGATCTGATGGGACGCAGGGAGGTAATTGGCAGAAGGCGGTCTCTCAGATAGCCAGATCCACTACCATGGAGCGCTTTATAGGTGGTAAGTAGGACCTTGAAGTGCACCCGACGATCAACAGGTAGCCAGCACAGCTCACGGAGGATCGGTGTTATGTGGGCGAACCGTGGTGCGCCCATGATCACTCGCGCGGCCGCGTTCTGGACTAGCTGAAGTCGCCGGATGCTCTTCAAGGGCAGCCCCATGTAGAGCACATTGCAGTATTCCAGCCTAGAGATCACAAGGGCTCAAGTGACTGTTGTGAGGGCCTCCCGGTTCAGGTAGGGCCGCAACTGGCGCACCAGGCGAACCTGGGCAAATGCCCCCCTGGTCACAGCTGACAAATGATGGTCAAAACTCAGCTGTGGGTCCAGGAGGACCCCCAAGTTGCGGACCCTGTCTGAGGGGTATAAATTTTGCCCCCCCCCCCCAGCCTGATTGATGGAACGTTAGCCGAATTTTTGGGAGGAAAACACAACAGCCACTCGGTCTTTTCCGGGTTGAGCACCAGTTTGTTAGCTCTCATCCAGTCTTTAACAGCTTCAAGGCCCCGGTTCATCACGTCCACCGCTTCATTGAGTTGGCACGGGGCGGACAGATACAGCTGTGTATCGTCCGCATATTGGTGGTACTTAATCCCGTGCCTCCGAATGATCTCGCCCAGCGGTTTCATGTATATGTTGAATAGCAGGGGGGACAAGACCGAGCCCTGCGGCACCCCATAGGTTAGGGGCCTCGGGGACGATCTCTCCCTCCCCACCAACACCGACTGCGACCTGTCCGAGAGGCAGGAGGAGAACCACTGTAGAACAGTGCCGCCCACCCCCACCTCCCGCAGTCGTCGCAGAAGGATACCATGGTCGATGGTATCGAAAGCCGCTGAGAGGTCAAGGAGAACCAGGATGGACGCATGGCCTCCATCTCTGGCTCTCCAGAGATCATCGCTCAATGCGACCAAAGCGGTTTCTGTGCTGTAACCGGGCCTGAAGCCAGACTGGAAGGGGTCAAGATAGTTAGCTTCCTCGAAGGTACGCTGAAGCTGCAAGGCCACCACCTTCTCAACAACCTTCCCCACAAAGGGGAGGTTGGAGACTGGACGGTAGTTATTAAGAACTGCTGGATCCAAGGACGGTTTCTTCAGGAGGGGCCTCACCACTGCCGCCTTAAGAGCGGTGGGGAGGTGCCCCTCCCGAAGAGAGGCGGTAACAACCGCCTGGATCCAGCCTCGTGTCACCTCTCTGCTGTTGGCAACCAGCCAAGAGGGACACGGGTCCAGTAGGACAGGTGGAGGCGCTCACAGCTCGCATAGCCTTGTCCACATCCCCGGAGGCAACATCCTGGAACTCAACCCAGAGATGGTCTGCCAAGTCATTCCCTTGTGTCTCGGCTGGATCTGCAAGAGTGGAGTCCAGTTCCGATCGAAACCGAGCAACTTTGTCCGCCAAGAACTGAACATACTCCTCAGCCTTACCCTGCAGGGGGTTCCCCGTCTCCCTCCTATTTAGGAGGGAGCGGGTTATCCTAAACAGGGCGGCTGGGCGGGACTCGGCGGACACTACCAAGGAGGCAATGTGTGATCTTTTGGCAGTTCTCAATGCCCGAATATACTCCTTGGTGCAAGCTGTCAACAGTGCTCGGTTCGACACGGACCTATCGGACTTCCACAGGTGCTCTAGGTGTCTCCTCCGGCGCTTTATCTCGCGGAGCTCCTCGGTGAACCAAGGAGGCCTCCGCAAGCCGCTGACCCGGAGGGGCCGTAGTGGCGCAATCCGGTTCAGAGACCCTGATGCTGCCGAGTGCCAGGCCGCAGCAAGAGTCTCCGCCGAACTGTGGGCGAGAGCATCTGGAATAACCCCAAGCTCCGTCTGGAACCTAACAGGGTCCATCAGTCGCCTGGGGCGGAACCACCTGGTCGGTTCCTCCTCCCCACGGTGGGGGTTTGGCCTCCGGAAGTCTAGCCTCAGTAGGTAGTGGTCTGACCACGACAGGGGAATGATCTCATTTCCCCTCAGACCAAGATCATAACTCCACTGCTCCGAGAGGAATACGAGGTCGAGTGTGTGCCCCGCTGAGTGGGTAGGGCCTCGGATTACCTGGGTCAAGCCCATGGCTGTCATGGAAGCCATGAACTCCTGCGCTCCATCAGAGTGTTCACCGAGCGAAGGCAGATTGAAGTCCCCCAGAACCATTAGCCTAGGGAACTCAATTGCTAGCTCGGCTACTGACTCAAGGAGCGAGGGGAGGGCTGCTGCAACGCAGTTGGGAGGCAGGTACGTTAGCAGCAAACCCACTTGACCCTTGAGGTCCAACTTCACTAGTAGGGACTCACACCCGGCAAGCTCCGGAGCAGGGATCCTACGAGGAGCTAAAGACTCCCGGACTACAATAGCCACACCGCCACCCCTTCCCTGGGCTCTCGGCTGATGAAGCACCTGAAACCCGTCTGGGCACATCTCTACGAGGGGGACTCCTCCCTCCGTGCCCAGCCATGTCTCAGTAATACATGCCAGGTCTGCCCCCTCGTCTACAATCAAGTCCCGGACGAGGGGAGCCTTATGAATAACAGACCTGGCATTTAGCGACAGCAGCCTGAGACCAGGGTCCTGATTGCTCACGCCATCTGACCTTGGAGTGGGACTCATAGGGCCGGAAGGAGGGATCTCTGCGATATAGCGAACCCTCCTTCCCCGGTAATGGCCAGCCCTAAAGTCCCCGCCGTATCTGCCTCTCCCTGTTATGACCGCAATGCTAACTGTTACAAAATTTCTCCTTAGATCTAGGTTGGTTCTCTCCTTGATTAGTTTCCATCCATTGCTTCTTGTCCTGCCCTCAGGTGTTTTGGAGAATAGCTCCAGTCCCTCTTCTTTCCGTCACTCCCTTAGATATTGGAACATTGCTATCATGTCACACCTAATTCTTCTTTTCATTAAACTAGACGTATCCAGTTCCAGCAACCATTCTTCATATGTTTTAGCTTCCAGTCTCCTAATCATCTTTGTTGTTCTTCTCTGCACACTTTCTAGAGTCTCAACACCTTTTTTACATCATGGTGACCAAAACTGGATGCAGTATCCCAAGTGTGGCCTTATTAAGGCTTTATAAAGTGGAACTAACACTTCACGCGGACTTGATTCTATCCTTTATGCAGCCTAGGATTGTATTGGCTTTTTGGGTCGCTGCAGCACACTGCTTCCTCATATATAAGATATTGTCCCTTAGGTCTCCAAGATCCCTCTCACAGTTACTGCTACTGGACCAGGTTTCACCAAATCAATCGCATTTACAGTACCCAAGATGAAATTCAGTAAAGAGGTCTACTCTGTGAAAGAGAAGGACCTTTTCCCTACGTGTCCCTATTATCCATACTGGAAACGTAAGCTACAAATCTTCAGTCAGGTGCCATCCACAGAGTCAGACCGCAAGAGTCATGGAGGATTTTTAGGAAAGATGATATGCTATCCAAACTTTATTAAGATGGAAAATATCATTAGAAATAAAGACATTTTATCAGAAAAGGGAGAATTAAAAAGGAAACAACAGTTAGAAGAACAAGGGATAGATATGGTTTGGTATACAAAGTTGCAAATACAATTGAGATATGAAAAAGATCAAAGCTTTGTGGTTTTTATTTGGAGTTGACAGAATTGGATGAAATACAGGAACAGAAGAGCAAATGATTAAAAATTATATAATTATTTACTTTGTGTTAAGTTAGAAGAAGAAGAAGTAAAAGAAACAATGATAGTATTGGCCAATTTTTTTGGATATACAATAGAACTTGAGAAGTGGCAGCAAATATGGGAAAGGAATTATAAGTTAACAATGGCAACAGCATATAAAGAGAATTTGTATAAAATGTTTTATAGATGGCATATGTCACCCAAAAGATTGGCAAAAATGTTTGAAGATAAATCAACCAAGTGTTGGAAGTGCCCCCAGCTGCTGAGATCATATTATCATATGTGGTGGACATGTGCAGAGGCAAAAATATATTGGGTAAAAATTTGCATGTGGCTGGAAAGGATGATACAGCAGCATATTAATATAAAGCCGCAACTGTTTTTGATGGCTATTTTACCAGAGAAATATAGTAAAGAAAATGTATATTTAATTATTCATATAATACTTGCAGCTAGAATGGTATTTGCACAAAATTGGAAAATGAAAAAAATTCCCTCAGAGGGAGAGGTAATTAAATTTATATTAGACTGAGCAGAAATGAACAGATTAACATTGGCAATTAAAGAGAAGGAAGAATCAGAGTATTATAAGATATGGGAATGCTTTTATCACTGGATAGAAAATGAATATAAACAAAAAGAAACAGAAAATTGAATAATCTGGAAAAGAATGTAGAATTATAGGGGAGGAGTTGAATTAAAAGGCAATTGAAATGTAAATGAAAAAAGGTAAAATAAAAATAGATTTAAAATGATGTAAATAACAAATCTTCCAACTGCAAATACAAAGATTGTACCCAGATGGCACGCTGTAAGATTAATGATGTAATAGAAATGTAATGGTTATGGAAAAATAAATATAACTTTTAAAAAAGGAAAGAGGAAATGCTGAAGAATTGCTCACCACACTTTTGAAAGGGGAGAAGTTAAATGAATACAGTGTACATTGGCAAAGCTGCGGTTTAGTTCCCGGGGGTGTGTGTGTGTGTGGAAGATTTGTTTGGAGTTTTATCCTGTGAAGGAGGTGAGTTTAGGGTATGTTTCCTACCTCAAAAATGGAAGGAACTTTAATTAGGTATACAGGTAGTCCTCAACTTACAACAGTTCATTTAGTGACAGTTCAAACTTTGAAAAAAGTGACTTATGGCCATTTTTCACACGTTGCAGCATCTCCATGGTCACGAGCTTTATATTCGGATGCTTGACAACTGATTCATATTTATGACGGTTGCAGTGTCTCAGGGTCCTGTGAGCCCCTTTTGCGACCTTCTGACAAGCAGAGAAAATGGGGAAACCAGATTCAGTTAACCATGGTGTTACTAATTTAACAGCTGTGGTGATTCAGTCAACAAACATGAGAAGAAAAGTCGTAAAATGGGGCAAAAGTCACTTAACAAATTTCTCACTCAGCAACATAAATGTTGGGCTCAATGGTGGTCATAAGTGAAAGACTACCTGTAGGCTAGCCTTGGATCGATCATTAGTGGAGCATGGGGAGATTCGTTGCATATTACAGAAAGCTGCCTGCATGAAGGCTTAGTTACACAACAATTGAAATTAACCACAATAGTTCCTTTCCTTAACAAGGGCCTTGAATTTGAAGGCAGCACTACCTCTGTCCACATTTGCCTTGAGTTTTGAGTCCCAACTTCAGCCTGGGTCTTTGCTCTGGGGAAGGTTCCACACAGAACAATGACTCATCAGCTTTTAAGCAACCTAAGTAACCTCTACCAACTCACTTCCTGCATTGTCAAAGAATAAAGTGGCTGAGCCAAAGGATGTGGCTATGCCTGGTGATCAAAGGAAATGATGATATAAAGAACAAATATTGCAAAGAAATAGAGGAAACAATAGTATGGGAAAGACTAGAGATTCTCCAAGAAAATTGGAGATGTTAAGGGAATTCAAAGATGGGCATGATGAAGAACAAAAATGGTAGGGAGCTAACAGAAGCAGATGAGATCAGGAAGGGGTGGCAAGAATATACAGAACTATGCAAGAAAGATCTTTGTGACCATGGTAATCCTGATGGCGTGTCCTTGAGACAGACATCCTAGAGAGCAAAGTCAAGCGGGCCTTAAGAAGCATAGGCCACCCAATTTGGAAAAATCAACAATGGCCACAGGATTGGAAAAGGTCAATTGACATTCCAATCCCAAAAAAAGGGCAATGCCAAAGAATGTTCAAACTGCAATTGCACGGATTTCACACGCTGGCAACGGTTATTCTCAAAATCCTACAAAATTCAGCAGCACCAGAGCCAAGGTGGCGCAGTGGTTAAATGCAGCACTGCAGGCTACTGCTAGATCAGCAGTTCAGCGGTTCAAATCTCACCGGCTCAGGGTTGACTCAGCCTTCCATCCTTCCGAGGTGGGTAAAATGAGGACCCAGATTGTTGGGGGCAATATGCTAACTCTCTGTAAACCGCTTAGAGAGGCCTGAAAGGCCTATGAAGCGGTATATAAGTCTACTGCTATTGCATATGAACTGAGAACTACCAGAAGTAGCAATAGCAATAGCAATAGCAGTTAGACTTATATACCGCTTCATAGGGCTTTCAGCCCTCTCTAAGCGGTTTACAGAGTTAGCATATTGCCCCCAACAACAATCCGGGTCCTCATTTTACCCACCTCGGAAGAATGGAAGGCTGAGTCAACCTTGAGCCGGTGAGATTTGAACCGCCGAACTGCAGATAACAGTCAGCTGAAGTGGCTGCAGTACAGCACTCTAACCACTGCGCCAAGTACACTCTGGGTTGCCACCAGGCAAAAGAACTAGAGATCAAATTGCCAACGTTTGCTGGATTATGAAGAAAGCAAAGGAGTTCCAGAAAAAAAACCATCTATTTCTGTTTCTAAAGCCTTTGATTGTCTAGATCACAACAAACAGTAGCAAGTTCTTAAAGAGGTGGGAATAGCATCTTATCTGTCTCCTGAGGAACCTGTACGCGGGTGATGGTACATTAGTTAGAACTGGACATGAAACACCAGATTGGATCAAAATAGGGAAAGTGGTATGACAAGGCTGTAGATAGTCACTCTGCTCATTTAACTTATATGCAGAGTACATCATGCAAAATACATGCAATCAGAATAAAACAGAATTGGAATCAACCTTGGAGGTCTTCTAAGTCCAACCCCCTGCTCAAGAAGGAGACCTTATACCGTCTCAGATAAATGGTTATCCAGGCTCTTTTTAAAAGCCTGCAGTGATGCACCCACAACATCTGAAGGCAAGCCATCCCACTGATTGTTCTAACTGTTACGAAATTTCTCCTTAGATCTAGGTTGGTTCTCTCCTTGATTAGTTTCCATCCATTGCTTCTTGTCCTGCCCTCAGGTGGTTTGGAGAATAGCTCCACTCCCTCTTCTTTGCGTCACTCCCTTAAGATATTGGAACATTGCTATCATGTCACACCTAATCCTTCTTTTCATCAAACTAGACGTATCCAGTTCCAGCAATCATTCTTCATATGTTTCAGCTTCCAGACTCTTAATCATCTTTGTTGCTCTTCTCTGTACACTTTCTAGAGTCTCAACACCTTCTTTACATCATGGTGACCAATACTGGATTCAGTATCCCAAGTGTGGCCTTATTAAGGCTTTATAAAGTGGAACTAACACTTCACGCGGACTTGATTCTATCCTTCTGTTTATGCAGCCTAGGATTGTATTGGCTTTTTGGGTCTCTGCAGCACACTGCTTCCTCATATATAAGATATTGTCCCTTAGGTCTCCAAGATCCCTCTCACAGTTACTGCTACTGGACCAGGTTTCACCCAATCAACCACAAGCCGAAATTAAGATTGCCAGGAGAAAAATCAACAACCTCAGATATCCAGACAATAATGGCAGAAAGTGAAGAGGAACTAAGGAACCTTTTGATGAGGGTGAAAGAGGAGAATACAAACGTTGGTTTGAAGCTCAATATTAAACAACTAAGATCATGGCATCCAGTTCCATCACTTCCTAGCAAATAAAAGAGGAATAAATGGAAGCAATGACAAATTTTATTTTGGGGTGGGGGCTCCAGGTTTACTGCAGACAATGACTGCAGCCGTCAGACACATGCCCCTTGGGAGGAAAGCTATGACAAACACCTAAAAAACATATTAAAAAGCAGAGACATCACCTTGCCAACAAAGATCTGTATACTGTATAGTCAAATTTGAAGTTTTCCTAGTAGTAAGAGAAATACATATTTTGGCCATCTGATGAGAAGAGATAATTGACCGGGAAAAACCCTGAAGTGAAAATGAGGAGGTGGCAGAGGGTGAGATACTTACTGTAAATAATGTCATTGACACCATGAACATTAATTTGGGCAAACTCCAGGAGACCATATAGGATTGGGGTGGGGGTGGGGGGATGCCGCCATGCTATGTGGTCTATCAGGTCACAAAGAGTAACAGTCTGAGTAACAGTGCTCTGCTCAGGAACATTCTGACTGGCTTGTTTTTCGAAACTTCAACCAGGGGTTAGGCGGAGGAAACCTGCGTTTCAACTTGTTGTCCCTGCAGGCAGCAACAAGCAGCTCAGCTTTCCTGTTGTGCTTTGAGAGGCCCCCACCCAGTAGTAGCGGGAACCAGGCTTCTTTTTGTAGACGTCTTCTCTGGCATCACTCCAAGGCACAAGCCCAGAAAGCTCCATGCCAAAATCTATATTGTTGCATGCAAGAGACGCAGGTCTCCTGAATGGCTTGCAAGAAATTAAGTGCGGGTTCCTTTCTTAAATCTTAATAATTTCAGCAGGGAGGCGGGAGGGGGAGGGAATCTATAACGGAGATTGTAATGTCTACGTAATTTTTCTCTATACACCAAAAAACCTCGTTTTTTTATTTTAAAAAAACCACGACTATCTCCACTATCCACCGTTTATCCTAACCTCCCGAGTCCCTAAAGAAGTATGCCAACACGCATCTTGGACGGATGTGCGAAACATGTTGCAAAACCAGTTGAATGACATACGGCCCGTTTTAGCAATCTTATCCGCTGAAATCCCGCTGGACCCACAGAGAAACGCTTAGCCTGGATGGCTTATTAGAAAGCACGTGCAGAATCGTTTCCAAAACGAGAAGTCCACTTTCCCGAGGTTGCTAAGGCGCAACTATTCTCGGATTCCGCCCCCCCCCTGCCCCCTTCCCCGTCCCAAACACCAAGAAAGTTTGCTCAACGGGGCCAAAGCACCTGCCCTATGGGAGACCCAAAGGCGCAAAGCATCCCCTTCCCCTCAATCCCGAAATACCTGGGCAACTCCAGCTCAGCCAACCTCAGTGTTCTTTAACCTTTAGGCCAGCCGGCGAAGAATAAGGTGACCAGACGTCACGCTTTCAGCGTGACAGGCACGCTTTTCTCCAATTTGTCACGCATCCCACCACGTTCTTAAAAAGTCCCGATTTATTTTAGAATTTTTATTTTTACCAATGTAAAGAGGCTGCAAGGCCGTGGTAGATAGGGGCCGCCAGCGGGTCTTACTGATTTTCTAGGATACATACAAGTTGCCTACTACATCCTCCATATTCAGGGAGAGACACTCGCTCCCGCGCAGCACGATCATGCCGCAGGTTTTCAAAGCCACACTCTTGATTGGCTCGCAAACGTCACGAGAGATGGCTTCCGAAGGAGGACAAAAAGCGCTGTAGCTTTGCCTAAAGCAGTGTTTTTCAACCTTTTTTGTGCAAAGGCACACTTTTTTCATGAAAAAAATCACGAGGCACACCACCATTAGAAAATGTTTTAAAAAATTAACTCTGTGCCTCTATTGACTATATATAAAGTAATTCTCTTGAATCCTCTGCGATTGTTGCTATGGGTGCACGCATGGGACATCAGTGACGTCCCTGCGTGTGCTACCTCCCGGCGGTCCCCGCGTTTTTAAAGTAAACGCGGGGCTGCAGGGACTTAATAGAGGCATCCCTGTGTCCCGAAAGCAACTTTCGGGACACAGACAATGTTCCCTCTAATTTTTTTTTCAGTGTGAGCAGAAAAGTATAGTGTTTGAGCGGCATATTTTCATGCCTGAGCACCTGAATTTTTTTCACAGATGTCACCTAAGACAACAACGAAATCAGTATTATTTGAAACTCAAAGTTATGTTTATTCAAGGTACCCGCTTAATTAAAAGTGTTATATAATATCAGTATCACTTAACAACGGTCCTGCTTAGCAACCAAAATGTTGGCTCAGAAACTCTGGCATTGAAGCATGCAAGTCTTAAAGCTGTCAAGTTACAAGACTTTTTCACCCCTAACCCTTTAGAAAAAAAAATCCCAAGGGTCTTCAAACCTGACAGCTTTAAGCCTTGTGGACTTCAACTCCCAGAATTCCTCCTCCAGTCATGTTGGCTCAGGAACTCTGGCATTGAAGCATGCAAGTCTTAAAGCTGTCAAGTTACAAGACCTTTGCACACCCTTTAGGGAAAAAAAACCCCAGGGGTCTTCAAACCTGACAGCTTTAAGCCTTGTGGACTTCAACTCCCAGAATTCCTCCTCCAGTCATGTTGCAGCAACGTCATCTGCGTGGATCTGCTCTATCTTTGGTTTTTTTCACAGGGGGCAGGGCTGCCGCTAAAGATGCCAACGAGCCCCCGCCGCCACTAGAATAGCTGCTGCCGCCTCCTCCTCCTCCTCCTCCTCCAACAGCACCAACATATTTGCTGCCCAGCGCTGCAGCCGAGGTGAAGCCTCCAAAGCTCCCGCAGGCGCCCCCGCCCATGGCAGCGGCGGCGGTGCCTCCCCCTCCGCTCGGAGCACCTCAGCTGGGCTCTGGGTTACCCCTGCCGCCGCCTCCACCTCCGCGGTTTTTCAGAAGCCATGAGGCCTTTTTCCCTGCTCCCCCCCCTCCGCCGCCTTCCTACTAGCTCCCGCGGCCAAATGGCTCCTCAAAAGCACGGCGGAGGAGGAAGGGGGAGGGATAACACGGGGGCCAGCTCAGGTGCTCTGCGTGGAGCCTCCACACACAACCGGTGTGCTCCACAAACGTTCCTGCTCACTAGCTCAAAAGGGCCCTCGCTGTTTCTCCAGGCAGCCCTTGTCCCTCCGTCCAGCCGAAGGTCGCTCCTGGCCAGGCAGGCTCCCTGCAGCTGCTCAGAGGCTCGCTCTCCTCCTCGTAGCACCGTGAAATCCTTGGGTGGCTCCCAGCTCCTCTGCAATACAGCCAGTCCTTGACTTAGCCTCCACGCAGAGCAGAGGCTGATAAAGTTCTTTCCTTTTAAATCTGTCTGACTGTTGTCTTTGAACGAGCGAAGGAGGGGGGACAGAACAGAAACCCATAACCAAATCTTTTGTATTTTGAAAAAAGAAAGACAATGATTGCTCTAGTATCTGATCATGATCACTCTGATATAAATCTGATCAGCAACCATTTTAGGTTACAATGTCCTCAAGAACTCACTTTTGGCCATTGTAAAAACCTTCTAACCCCCCTCCCAATAATCACAGCAGCTTACATTTTCAACTGGTTGCCAAGACCCCTGAGATTCATCATTGTAATCTGTTCTGCCAGCTTCCCCAGAAAATCAGAGAAACTGATCAGAAACTGGCAGGGAAGGTCACAGGTGGAGAAGATGAAGGGGAAAGGAAACCCTTGGGGGGGGGGCTCTAGGAACAGAGCTCCAAAAGAGACTCCAGGTGTGGGTTTGTCTTTTTGGAGACTATTTTGGCAGCTTAGCCACTGACCTTTGTGGGGCCACATCTTGTTTGAGTAAAGGATAAGAAGCAGAATTTGATTTTCTGAGATGAAACACAATGAACAGGGAATCAGCTGAAGAGATATTTCAATATGCCTACCTACTGAATCATTATTTATCTATTGAACAAATTTATATAGCTGCCAAACTCGCACATAGGTGACTCTTGGAGGCTTACAACATAATCTCTCTCTCACACACACAGACACACAGACACCACAGCCACTTGATCTGCTCCATTTCCATTTGGGGTCATCAGTCCCACTGACAAAGCCATGCTTTTGGGGTCTTTTGGAAAAGCGGGGGGGGGGACTGTACCTCAGGGAAATGATGTTCCATGAAGAAGGGGCCACCACTGAAAAGGTCCTCTTAGGTGGTCCTCCACATGACAATCCCTAATCTGTGGAACCCAAAACATGCATTGCCTTCCTGCCCTCGGTTAACATAACAGGGGAGAGACGGTCCTTTAAATAAACTGGTCCCAAGCCAGAGGTGGGTTCCTACCAGTTCGCACATATTCGGTAGAACCGGTTCGTCAAATCTACCGAACTGGTTAGAAGAGGTTCCACCAGTGGACCCGGAAAGCAGGCCACACCTACAGAAGAGGTTCCAAAAAATTTTGAAACCCACCACTGGTCCTTGGATATGATTATTCTACACTATGATGCTCATATTTATAAAACTCAGTGCCTCTGTGAAAGGTAAGGATGACTACTGCGTTTGTGGTGCAATCAGAACATTGCGTGTGTTGAAGTTGTTTTAACGCAAACCAAAGATGCCTTTTAAAAAACAAGTTTACATCATATTCTTATGCATGCCAGTGTTGTGTGTGAGGTAATTTAAGGTGGTTCTGACAAGTGTCGTCGACATCTTCATATCCGGTCACATGGGCGGCAAGCCACTCCCATCCGGTCACATGAGCAGCAAGCCACTCCCACAAAGGAGGCCACACCTACACCACCACTGCCCCAAGCCATCTAGAGCTTTAAAGGTGATACATTCAACTGTGAAGAATTTATGCTATTTATTTCTGCAATAACTTCCCAAAATCAAAACCTGAAAGCTGAGAAAACCTGCTTCCACAGCCAAAAACTTGTAAATTTGTTTCAGATAGACCATGCCGGTCCATGGAGACTGTGTCACATATTGTCTTAAATATATTTCCTTTCCCCTTTTATTCATCATCTGCCATACTGAGACAAATGAAACCCAATAAACTTCTATAATCCAAGCAGAGTTTAAAAACTAGAACACATGAAGCTACCACCCCTCCTTTCTTTCCCACTTACATGTTTATTATCATCAATAAGAATGTTCCTCTCTCTTCCCTTCAAAACACATTCAGCTTTCTTGCTCATCATTTGGGACTTTTTTTTCATCCCATGAGTACTCTTACTTTTCCTGATTCTCTCTTATTGCTACAGAGCAGATGCTGGATGAGGTGGGTGGTGTGCTTTGGATGGGGGGAGTGGGGAGACGACTGAGGAAAAAGAGGAAAGGAGGCAGGGAGGGCTTTGACTTTCTCAGTGCCTTTCCCCTCCTCCTTTAACCTCCAAGCTTCCCCACTCCCGCAGCCTTCTCCTCCCGCAGCCTTCTCCTCCTCCCGTAGAGGGGAATAGATGGTATTTGCCGCCGTGGCACGACAAAACCGCGCTACGCAAAATAGCGGAGATTAAATCGCGTCACTAAAGTCGCGACGTCATCACCGCGCGTCATCACCGCGGGGACAACAGCACGGTGACAGAAGGGCGTTCTACATGCTTCGTTCTTTGCCTCCAAGGTAGCCCTCCTCCTCCAGCTGACAGCGGCAGCAGCAGCCTGCGGGAAGGGTCCAGCACAGCCACGGGGGACAGCAGGAAGCCCGCGGGGGGCCCGAGCAGGGCCGCCGACGGCGGAGGAGGACGCAACGGCGGCGGCGGCTGAGGCTCTCCCAGGGCCGGCGAAGCGGGCTTGCCCGGCAGAGGCAGGCCGCCCTCTTCTTCCTCAACAACATCTCCTTGGATGGGCGGCCGCCGCCACCGGGCAACCTGCTTCGCCGGCCCCGGGAAAGCCTCAGCCGCCGCCTGCCCGCCCGCCCTGCCTCTTCCTCCGGGGGAGGCGCCGGCGGTGGAGGCCGCCCGTCCAAGGAGATGTTGTTGAGGAAGAAGAGGGCAGCCTGCCTCCGCCGGGCAAGCCCGCTTCGCCAGCCCGGGAGAGCCTCAGCCGCCGCCGCTGCCGCGTCCTCCTCCACTTCCTGCTGCCCCCTGCGGCTGAGCTGGACCCTTCCCACGGGCTGCTGCTGCTGGGCAGCCCGCTTTGCCCCGTGCCCGCTGCCACTGTCAGCTGGAGGAGGAGGGCTACCTTTGGAGGCAAAGAACGAAGCATGTAGAACGCCCTTCTGTCACCGCGCTGTTATCGCGGCGGTAGGGTCGTTTTTTTCTTAGCGCTTCGGACGCTGCGGATTTGCCTCCGCACTTATGTCGGCGCGGATAAGGACATCGCGGTTTTGTGGTGGAACCATTTGCCGCTACTTGCAAGGGAGACTTCTTTAAAAGCAGCCTCACCGCCACTCGATGACAATCGCTGCGAGAGCTGTCAGTCAGCATGGAACGCCCCTCGTCTGCCAAAGGCGGCTCCCCAAACTAAGGAAAGCTGAAAAGCCTCGCTGCTGCCCGATAAGAACTGCGGTGATTGCTGTCAACCGCGACGAGCATTCAAAACGCAGCTCCCAAAATCAAAGTGATCTCCCTCCGTAGGAACAGCACTTTCCGAAAGGTTCCGAGAAGAAAGAAAAGGGCAAGTGACTTCGGCAGCTGAGCCGTTCGGTCGTTCGGGCATGCTTAACAAAAAGATAGAAAGGCAGCCTGGCTGTCAAAAGGAAGTAATGCACCCGCTTGGTGTGGGCTTTATCAGGCGGTGTCCTGGGAAGTTTAGGAGCCAAGCGGAGAGGGCGAGAGAGATAGAGAGGGTGGAGTGGGTGGTTGTTGGGTTTCCTTCGCCGGATTTCTTCTGCAAGACCATCAGGCAACATGTGTTGGGTTGGGCAGAACGCGTCGTTTCTCCAGAGCTCTGCCAACCTTTGGGGGCAGGTTTCCTCTCCCACTTCTCCCACCTGGAAGTAGTGGAGGGTGACCGAGGGACTGCGCCCACCTGAACTCCTTGCCCAAGTCGCTGCAGCCATCCAACACATAGGCTGAAGGAGACCCGGCTGCAAAACGTGACACATTTAAACACGTGCAAAAAAACAACAACAAACACAACCCTCTCCTTTCTTCTCACCCATGCCCACTGTTCCCTCTACCGCGCAGCAGTTTCCAACTGCCGCGCAGTGTCGTTTGCTGGAAACAGACTGCAGTCTGCAGAGCAGCCGCACAATCGCGATTGAAACCCCCTCCAGCTAAACAGGAGTCTTGTGGTGCAGCAAGACAGCAAAGTGACTAGGTTGAGGGCTTGTGGTGGTTCGGGCTTCCTGGAGCAACTATTTAGTCATAGTCATAGTCATAGTCACTTTATTTGTATGCCGCCCTTTTCCCTGGGGGGACTCAGGGCGGCTCACAGTTCAAAAGGGGGTGGGGGAGGACAAACAATTTACAACATAAAGACACTACATCATTTAAGAACACAACATTCATACAATTCGAGTGGGGTTAGAGTCTTTAACCCCAGGCCAGCCGGGACAGCCAGATTTTAAGGCCGGCGCAGAACATTGCCCACAGCTGCCTTCGCACATTGCCCACAGCTGCCTTCGCACAAGTTTAAGAGGGCTAAATTTGCCTCGTTGGGTGGGTGGGGGGAGGGATTGGCCGAAACTCGCTGAAAAAAAGTTTCACGTCTTTCTCACCCGTGTGATTAATTCAGCCTCTGAGATAAACGTATGGTGTGAAAGCAGCTGGCTTCCCTTCCTCTCCATTATCCGTGCCTCGATCAACACATAAAAGCCCACAAGGGGTGGGGGTGGGGGCTGGTCGCGAACCAAGAACGAGCTAACTAAGCCGAGTGTGGGTTGCTCGAGGCTACCCACCTGAGGCTCGCATTGGCAAATCCAGGGCGGTGCGGCAGCGATCCTAAGCCATCCCAAGGTGGCGCAGTGGTTAAATGCAGCACTGCAGGCTACTGCTAGATCAGCAGGTCAGCGGTTCAAATCTCACCGGCTCAGGGTTGACTCAGCCTTCCATCCTTCCGAGGTGGGTAAAATGAGGACCCAGATTGTTGGGGGCAATATGCTGACTCTCTGTAAACCGCTTAGAGAGGCCTGAAAGGCCTATGAAGCGGTATATAAGTCTACTGCTATTGCTATATTGCTATTGCTATTAAACTGCCACCTAGAGCAACTGTGCCACAGAATCCAAATGCAAGAAGCAGGGTCTGTTTTCTCTTGCATCTCTCTCTTTCAAAGAAAGGCTTCCTTGTTCTACCTCTCCTGGCTGCAATCTCAGCTATCTTTGAGTCTCCCCCTGGCCAAGTGACATCACATGATATTTGATAACTCATTGAGATTTTCAAAGTCATTGAGAATAGCTTTTAAGCTAATTAAACTTCCTATCTGTCAGTTTATCTGTGCAATTTTGTTGGATATTTTGGGTCACTAGTTACTATCACTAGTTATATGCAGAATTGTCTCCCAGAGCTCAGTAGTAATAGGTTACTGAAACCACCTGTATAGAGAGGAACAAATTGCCACAATTTTTTAAACAATCAGCAAGCATTGTTGAACAGACAGGCAATAAATCCTTGAGTTTACAAATTAATGATGGAAGAAAACAGATGTGAATGAGACTTTATGCATTGGGATTTTAATCATTTTACTCATTTAAAATAGCAAATTGCATATAATACATTAAAATGAAGTATATCAAGTGAAATTCATTAAAATGAAGTATATCAAACATTTACTATTTTAATATTACCAGTATTAAGTGCCATTTATATATTCATTTCAAAGCACTTTTTTATTTAATCCAAAATGAATTTGAAAAGATAATTGTAGTGAGTTTGCTTTTGAACAAATGTTTCTAAGTATTTGTTTACAATTTTATTAGTTTGATTTGATATAACACCTATTTCGTTGTTGTCTTGGGTGACATCTGTGGAAAAAAAATCAGGTGCTCAGGCATGAAAATGTGCCACTCAAACACTATACTTTTCCGCCCACACTGAAAAAAAATTAGAGGGAACATTGCCCATGCCCCCCCCACACACACAAATTACCCCTACCTTTCAGATTTGGTGAACTTCCGAAAAGCCTGCTGTCTCTCATCATGAGAGTACTTTGGAGGGGAGGGCTTATTTTAGGGGGGGACTTATTTTAATCCATGTGCTGAAAAGCCCGATTGGGCTTAGTATCGAGACCTGTCGTATTTTCGGGAAAACATGGTACAAGCTTTACGCTTGCATATTTCCTGTGGATAAGCATTTTATGTTCTTGCTAGACAGAGCCCACAATAACAGTCTTCCTGATTTACTTTCAAGTGTGTGCCATCACCTTGCTTTATTTCAGAAGAAAGCCCATCACACATGACTCTTTCGCAGAATGTGCTTGGATCAATTTTTTTTGCAGATGTAGCGGTGTTTAGTAGTGCATCTCCCTGAGCTGGCTGTGGTGTCATCATCCAAATACGCACAGTCTCCTCCATTTCCCATGACTTCCAACCTGCAACAGAAGCAGAAAGTCGGCAGTGGGGAGTAATTCTCACCTAGCAGTACCAAAAGGGTTTACAGTTCATCTAGCTGAGCCTTACCTTCTCAAAGGTGACTCTGCAGATTCTTCCCCAATTGACCTATTTGGAAGTGTTGACTGTATCTACATGCCAGGAGCTCAACACTCTGGACTCAGTTCAAGTGGAGTTCTGACTGTGCTTCTTGTACAGGAAGTCCCTGACTCGCAACCACAATTTGGACTGAAATTTCCATTGCTAAGCAAAGGAGTTGTTAAGAGAGTTGTGCTTTTTGCCACGGCTGTTAAGTGAATCACTGAAGCTGTTATATGAATCAAATGATTTTAAGAGTATCCAGATGTCCTTGTGGACCTTGCTTCTTGGAAAGGTTGCAAATGGCAACCACATGACCCCAGGATGCTGCAGCCATTGTAACTATTTTGCCAGCAGACCTCAGGGTGATATTGAAGTCATCAACTGGTTGGTTTTTGTCACTAGGGAGATAGAGGTTTAGTATTGTTGTTTTATTTCTGTAAACTGCACAGATTCACCATGAGGGGTGGCCACATAAGTCTTCCTAATAATTAAATGCATGCTGATTGCCAAGCACCTAAATTTTGATCAGGTGGTCATGGGGATGCCGTGATGGTTTTAATTGCAAGGATCAATTATAAGTCATTTTTTTCACTTGCACTGTAACTCTGAACAACTAGTAAATGAATGGCTATAAGTCGATGAGTCCTTGTAATATGTTTTTAACTACATTAGTAGGGCCAAATCTTTTGAGAGGACAACGCCTGAATACTGGCAGCATGCAGGCTCTTTCTAAGATCAATCTGACTGGTCACTGGAGGCATTTTACTTTCAGCTCTTGGCATTGAAAGGGGAGGAGGAAGACTCACGTTGAATTTTCTCCATCTAGCCACTTCCAGGGCTGATCTGGTTCTCTCTTGAGGCCGATCCAAAATACCTGGTATCTTGTGAACATCCTCACAATAGCCTTTAAAAAGTTGTGCAGGTTAGAATGTTGCATTGTTAAGATTCCCAGCTGAATTTCTGAACTTACATAGGATGAAAGGACCAAAACTATCTTTAAAACAATAATCTAACACTAATGAACATAGCTAGTAGTTCCTTTAGTGGGGGTCAATATGGCAGACCCTTATGCTATTTCAAAGAAAACATTAAAACTTTAGTAGAAGGCGAAACTCTGATTATTCTAGAATGGTTGTTGGCATTGCCTACAGTTTTACTTTTGGATTCCTGATTCTATGTTAACCAGTGACATGCAGTCAGGAGAGGCAGGGAAGACAGGGCCTCACCACTGTCATCATGAAAAGAAAAACAAAAGGAAAAGGAAAAAGGCTGAGGTAGTTGCTGCCAGAGTCACAGTGGATGACTCTGCTTAGTGCTTAACTGTTTAAAAAAGCCTCTTTAAAAAGTGCCCTCTGCAGGAGGAAGCGAGAGAACCACGTGCCTCATTTAGTCTATCTTTATGATCACTTGAGCAGAGTTAAGCAAGGGTTAAAAGCCGAAAAATTCCTTATGTAGATAAGGCACGTGGTTCTCTCGCCTCCTCCTGTAGAGGGCACTTTTTTAGAGGCTTTTTTTAAACAGTTAAGCAGAGTCATCCATTGGAGGCTCAGGCAGCAGCTAACCCAGCCTGACTTCAGCAGCTCTTGCCATTTTCTTTTTACATTTTTTACATTTTCATCATGGCAGGCAAGAGCAGAATTGAAATCCTCTGTGAAACAGCTGGAAAAAGTATGTGGGTTGGAGGGAGGGGGGAGGAATTCAAAATTATTGTAACTTGTAAGTAATTGTAATTTGTATTATTGTAAGAAATTTCTGTGTATGCGTGTGTTTTACCCGCCTTTGCTGGAGCGTGGGCTGGCACTTTATTTTTTATTTTTTAAAGCCCTGCCACCGCCGCCGCCGTAGAGCGGAGCGCACCAGGACTTCAGGGGCGGCTTTCAGAAAGCTGCGCCAGGGCTTTGGCGCGGCTTTCCAAACGCCCCGCTGAAGCCCCGGCGCTGGCAGATATAGGGCAGCAGACATAGGGCAGCTTTTGCCCACTTGCCTCACCGGCCATAAACCTCACCACACGTCACTAATGTTAACAGATCTTGCTTTGTGAAACTGGCAGATTTTGCTCACCATTTCTTCTTTTGTAATTTTGGCCAGGGAAGCATCATGTGAGACACAGAAGTTCTGGCTCTCCTTCCAGTTCTTTTCCTCTCCTGAAAACCTGTAGCAGTATCCTTGGTGTCCAATCCAGTCAGGTGGACATTTAATGGTATCCTGTTGATGGTTTAATGGCACTAAGGTTCCTAGAACAGAGAAAGATGGAAAGAATAGACACTAACTTCTCCAGTTCTGTTCTTATGGGTAGAATGAGATCACCTTGCTGAATTAGAACCTGATAGTGAGTTCTAAAAAAGCCCAATCTGGTTCAAAAAGCCCCATGTCCTAGCAGTTGTAACAGCATCTGTCTTGCAATCATCAGATTGATAGAGATTGTGGACCTGAGCAGTGATTTGCCTGCTGGATTTGAATCCAAGAAACCAGATGCAAATCCACTTAGTCAGCCATGAATCCTTTTTTTTTTTTTTGCCATTTTCCATTAATTTGGTTAATCTGTCTCACATTTGACCCACCTACTTCACTTTTAGAGCTTCTGGCAGGAAATCACTAAATAAAGAAATGCATGTGTATTGATTTTACTTCTCAAACACCAAGATTTCTTCCAAACATAGGAACTGAATGAAGTCGATAACAGTACTTAAAACCTGGGGCAAGGCCAACTCTGTTTGTTTGTTTGTGATCTAACTGCAGAGGCCATTCAGCTTCATGAAGTCATGTTAGAAGAAAGTTTTCAGGGGAAAAGTATTTGGGTCCATATTTCTTACCCAGGAAAAACAGGACAGGGCCTAAGATGAGGAGACAAATGACAGTTCCAGTTACTGCCTTTTTCCAGGAAGCTGTCAAAAATCTCTGTCTTGAGTTGACACGAGCTGTACAGAAAAAAAAGAAGAGAAGAAGATTCATCAGCACTCACCTGGAACGTACTGCAAAATCTGGATACTGATGGTTCTCCTTGAGTTGAAATCCCTAAATAAAATATTATATACAGTTCTAAGTTGGTAAGGTTTTCTTGATTTTTGTTTTTTTAATTTCAAAACCCAATATTTCTCCTCTTCAGTCAACTAAAATGTCAGTCTTAATCTGACGAAAAGAAACTGAGCTACAATCTTCTCATTGAGCAAATAACATTATTTAGGAGTTTTTGCCTCTAATCCTCCCTTCCTCCCTCTTCCTCTGTGTCTTTGGTGGATCTGAAGGCATTCTTGTAAATAAAGGTGATGCTCCAGACTATATCTGTATTTCATCTGCTTCAGTAAAAAGCTTGTAATTTTGGAAGAAATATCCCTCTTGTTCAGTTCCAATCAGGGAGAAAAGCACTGGAGACAAAATGGAGGCTGGCGGCTGATGGGAAAGAGGGTCCATTTATTGATGAATATTTCTGGTTCTGGTGTAGCTGACCACATGGAGATGAGAGTGAGGGATTTTTATACAGTCTCTTGGTCTTTGCACTTGAGTTTCCTGTTCCTGTGCAAGAATATGAGCCAAGGTGGCGCAGTGGTTAAATGCAGCACTGCAGGCTACTGCTAGATCAGCAGTTCAGCGGTTCAAATCTCACCGGCTCAGGGTTGACTCAGCCTTCCATCCCTCCGAGGTGGGTAAAATGAGGACCCAGATTGTTGGGGGCAATATGCTGACTCTCTGTAAACCGCTTAGAGAGGGCTGAAAGCCCTATGAAGCGGTATATAAGTCTACTGCTATTGCTAAGAAAAAAAATGTATTATTTTTTAAATTATATTTTTATTGTTTTTACATTTAAAACAGTGCAGCACCACGAAGTCGTTACAATTACATTATATACAGATAACCTCATCCAATAACTATTAGCCTACTTAATACATTATCTATCCTTCTATCCAATCACATTATTTACAGTTTCTTCCAGTCTTGTCACGTTGTCTTATACCAATAATAAAATCTGTTCCAAACTTCATAATATCCCAACTCCCCTTTATTTTTTAGTTCGAGGGTGAGCCTATTTGCTTCAGTACAGGCCAACATTTTCCTAAATATATCAAACTGTTTTGTTTCACTTTCTTTATAGACCGTGCCAGTTTTGCTTTTTCAAACATAACCAATTTAATCAATTCCGTACTTTCTTTTATACTTCTATTTTGCTGTTTCTTTTGAAGTTCACTTTCTAGATTTCTGTATCTTTCTTTCAGCTCTCTTGTTTTTTTGGTTCTCAATTTTTTTTCTTCATAGCTGTAGCTGATATCGTAACCCCTCTTATAAATGCCTTAGTTGTATCCTATAAGTTTTGTATGGATGTGTCTCCTGGTCAGTTTTCTTTGAAGAAAAATCTCAGTTCTTGTTTGACTCTTTTAATATATTCCTGATCTTTAAGAATTGTTCTATTGAATGACCAACGATAACTGCCCTTTTGTTTTTTCCAGGTAATACTCATGGGATTGAGGTCAGGCCCTAGAATGGGTTCTATATCTATCTCCACTTCCGAAATTAACTCCATCGACATCCAGACCATGTCTATCCTTGACCAGGATTCATGTATGTTCGAGTAGAAAGTATATAGCACTCTCTCTGGACATCTTTCTTGCCATACATCATAAATATTTAATTTTTTGGCTATTTGGAAGAATGACCTGGCAAAGTTCTCCTAACTTCTTTTTTCTTCTTTCCACTTTTATAATCCCATTTCTGGACAACTACAGCATTGAAATCTCCCATTAAGCAAACCTTTTTGTTTCTCATCTCTCAGATAATGCTATGTAATCTATGATAAAAAAAATTCCTGACCTTCATTAGGTGCATATATTACAACCAGTAATAGCTTTTTTTGAATTAACATTATTTCTACAATTAATATTCTCCCATCCTCATATGATAGATTGGTTTAGTCTGGATTGTGTCTTTAACATATAACGCTATTCCTCTTTTCTTTTGATCAGCTAATGCCATGTAAAGTTTACCCAATCTAGGATATTCGAAGGTCTGGATCTGTCGTTTAGTTATATGGACCTCTTGCAATGCAATTATATCATAATTCAGATGTTTTAATTTATTTAAGGTTGTTTTTCTTTTCAGGGGCGAATTTAGACTATTGATATTCAGTGATAGGATCTTGACTTCTCCTGATATGATTCTATATGTATTTAGGTAGTGTGCTTCTTGTTGCCCTTATGTCTCTCGCTTCTTTTGGTTCTTCCCCTTTTTTCTGTAAAACAGCTTCTTTCTCCTTTCTTGTCTCTGATAGCTCCTTTTCTCATCTTAGCTGTGCCCTGAGTCCTTGAATCCTTGTTTCTAACAGTTCTCCTTTGTCTTCCTCATCCTCCTAACCAACAAGTTGATTGTAGCATTCTTCTGCTTGTTCCACCCTACCTGTTCTGAATCTTTTATCTCTCCAAGTTACCAATATGCCCTCCAGCATCAACCATCTGTAATTAATTTCATATTTATTTACCACTGATGTTAGAAATTGATAGGGCCTTCTTAGTTCTCTGATTCTCCTCGGTACCGGTTTTAGGACTGTTAGTTGTCATTGATTGTATACTATCGGGTCCTCCCTTGTTCTATTCAGCACCTCATCGCGTATTTATTTTTTAACAAACTTTACATGAAATTCCCTCCGGAGATCGTTCTTTTTTGTGTAGTTCATCTGGATTCTATATGTCTCATCAGTCTCACTCGCCATCTCATCCTTTTCTATTCCCAAAGCCTTTGCCATGAGATCTGCCATTATATCCAGTGGATCCTCTCCTTTTTCTTCTTTTATGTTCTGAAACCATAGAAATTGGGCTGCTTTCTCAGATTCTAACGTGAGAACCGCTAGCTCAAGTTCTTTGTTCGCCGGGATCAACTTAGAACTTAGCTCCTCCATTCTTTTCTTTTCCTTCTCCGTCTTTCCTTCTATTCTATTAACTGGATAATTATCTTAGCTGTTGTTTATATTTATTTTCTGGATGTTTTATTGTTTTAATGGTTCTATAACTTTAGAATTATAAACCACCCAGAATCATTTGATTGAGTAATGGCAGCTATAGGAATTAAAGACATAAATAAAATTGATGGAGTACCAGAAAAGCTTCATGAATCTCTGCACAAAGAATGGGATAAAACTGGGTTGGCATTCAAATGCTTAAGATAAACTGCACACAGTCCAGGGAACAAAGCCATTTTCTTCTTCTCCTTTCTGGAACATCTTGGACAAGGAATGTCTCCAGAGAGTTCATAGTAAAATCTGTATTTTTTGGCATATTCGGAGCAGACTTCCTGCTCTCACCTGTAACCCACTCTCTACAATACATTTATTGTAAATGACATCTTAGAGCTTACTAGGATGACTCCCCAGGTCTATAATCGCATTTGCTTCTTTATTTCTGACCAGTGAAACATTAAAATTCAGCAGGAGTTTTTCAAAGTTTTCCTATAAACTTACCATAAGCGGCTCACTCAAGTGCTATGACCTCTACCCGTGGAAGGAGGATTGGCTGAAAGGTTCTGAACTGTGGGGAAGATATGTGATCTATGACCTGCCTGGCAGAAATTACATTTGTAAGTTTCATAAGCATTATATGTTTTACACGTATTATAAGTTTTCAAAGTTTTTCATGTAATGCAAACAAAAGCAATGGAATAAAATCCAAGCAGTGTCTTAAACTTTAAAAGAGCTGATTTTAACAAGAGAGAGCCTAAGAAAAATTCCATGGATGAAAATCCTAAAGGGGAAAACAACTTAAGAAGTGTGGGAAACTGAAAAATATGATCATAAAAACCCAGTCCAACACAGTACCACTTAAAAACAAATATAAGAAATACAAGAAGAAATAGCATGGTTGCAGAAAGATCTCTCCTATAAACTGAAATACAAAAAGAACAAGTATGGAAATGGAAAGAGATAAGTATGAAAAATGGAAAGAAGGACACACAAGTAAGGCAGAATATCTGTAGATAGCCAGAATCTGCAAAGATGAAGTCAGGAAATCAAGGACTCAAAATGAACAAAGACTTGCAAGAAAAGCCAAAGATAATAATAATAAAAAAAGTTTCTTCCAACATATAAATAACAAGAAAAAAAATCAAGGAAACAGTTGGTCCACTAAAGAGAGAAGACTGCAAGGAATTAACAGGCAACAAAGAGAAAGCAAAGCTGCTTAACTCATTCTTTGCATCAGCCTTCATGCAAAAAGAAACAATAGTCCAACCAAAAACATAATTGTAAAAGATAAACTAGAAATAAAAGTTAAAATAAGCAAAAAATAGTAAGAGAACACCTGTCTAATCTTGAAGAATGCAAATCACCAAGACCTGACAGATTGACAGATTACATCTCAGAGTTCTAAAGGAGCTGGCAGATGTTATCTCAGAACCACTGCACCACATCTTTCAAAAATCTTGTAGCACTGGGGAACTACCAGAGGACTGTAAAAGAGCTGTGTGGTTCCCATCTTTAAAAAAAAAAAGAAAAAGGTGGGAGAGGGAATACCCAGGAAACTACAGACCAATCAGCCTAACATCAATACCTGGGAAGATACTGGGGAAAAATAATTTAAAAAAAAAAAAGATTTGCGAACATTTAGAAAAAAGTTATAACTTTATAAATCCTTAGCAAGATCACATCTAGAATACTGCATCCAGTTTCGCTTTTTCCACTCCCGATTTCCTCTGGTAGTTGTCAATTGTTTGCCTTCTTTCAAAAATTACACAGATACACAAGCAAATAACATGTGTGTTGATGAGATCTAATTGCAAAGAATGGGTGTGGGTATGTAACACTAGACTAGAGGGATCTTGCACACCACTCTCTACCTCTGCAGCAATAATGGATCCCTCACTGCCCACCTTCTTGCCCCGTGCTTCGTCCCCTTGGTGTGTTCTTTTCCTATGGCAGAATTGTCTCAGATCATGTGCAGAGTGCCTTTCAAATCAACCCCTGTAAATTTTCAGTCCTCACCAGAGCAATAGGAAGGAGACAAGGACTCTTTAGCTTCGTCCTTCTTCGGTCCGGCCCCCTCCTGTCCTCCTGCACCATGGCGATCCTTCACACTCACCTGTTTCCCTACTGCATTCCCACAAGGTCTGCTCCCCCGTTTGCTTTTGGGAGCCCGCCTGATCTCCCTTCTAAGGCTAGCTGGGCTCTGCTGCTTCCTCTTACACTCCCCGTCGCCCGTCCCCGCTCCCCACTTCAGCACCACCAGCAGGTAAAGGGAGATGGGCTGTCCTGGAACATTGGCAGGGTGTCCGGAAAAGATCTGGCATGGGGAGGGGAGGGTGGCGGTGCTGAGACCTTCCCTCACCAGAAGGACACAGGGGTGGTATGTGTGTGTGTGTGTGTGTGTGTGTGTGAGAGAGAGAGAGAGAGAGAGACTGTGAGTGTGTGTGTGAGAGAGAAAAACTCAGCTTGCTTACCTCCTCCTAAGTTTGCAGTAGCTCTCAAAGGTTCAGTTTCTAGCATTGCTTGAGTAGATCTGTCTAAGAAGACTTCACTGGCTTTGTTGGCGTTTGAGAGAGAGGGGGGAAGAAAGAGAAAGGAAGGGAGGTAAAGAGAAACAGTGAGAGGGGGGTGGAAAAGAAAGAAAGAGGGAAAGAGATGTGGAGGAAAAGAAAGAGGGAGGGAAAGAGAAAAACGATATTACAAATGTTTTTATTTTTTTATTGTTGCTAAACCCAATATTTCAAAAGCAGAAAAAAAGGAAGGGGCATAAAAAGGCATTTATCATGTTTTCTTTAGAACAATTAGCTGAACTTTGCCTTGCTTATCATTATTTTAGGTAGTAAAACATTGTTCAGGTTAAATTGCCGTGTTGGCACTTTGCGATCAATAAGTGGGTTTTGGGTTGCAGTTTAGGCACTCGGTCTCTAAAAGGTTTGCCATCACTAGTATAGGGCCTCCTGCTTGAGCTGGAGGGTTGGACGGAAAGACCTCTAAGATCCCTTCCAGTTCTATTCTGATTCTTATTCTCAAAGTCCAATTAGGCACAGGTGTTACATCCTCCCGGACGCGGCCGGCAGCTGAAGCCTGAGCAGGAAGAAGATCTGATTGGCTCTGGCGTGGCTGCGGCTGGCGGGAGAATTGCTGTTGCCTGATTGGTTCCCCGCCTGACAGCTGTCAGTATAAATAGCTGTCAGGCGGCTGTTTGTTCTTCGGTTCCATACTGTTCTAGTTGTATCTGTTCATTCTAGTTGTTCTAGCAATAAACAGTTGTGAAGAAACGTTCTTCTCGTAGTCCGTCCTTTTTAAACTTAAAACAGGGTATATGTTTTGGATTGCTCAGTATGCTCTGGTGTCTCAGCTTGGATATTTAAGTCCCTCGTTTGGGTGAGTGGCTTCCAGATCTTGATATTGTTATTAGTACCTGGTTCTTCTTCCTGTTCAGGTGCAGATTCATTGGGAGAAAGATCCAAGAACTGATTCTCTACATCCATCTTCCGCATTCCTCGAGTTGTATAATCTGGAATTGGAAATGGAGCTGTCACAAGGAGGGCCAAGACGCTTACAGAAGCTGGCAAATTGTTACTAATTTCACAGAATCTCTTTTTATATGTAGGACACAGCCTCTTAAAGAGCATGCAGCAGAAAATAATTTGTCATGCAAAGTTGTTTTTTATTGCCATCAATAAACTGAGCCACCTTTTGGTAGAGGAGCAACAAAATCAAAGTGCAAACTGATACAGGAACCCACGCCTCCTCTGCTCCCACCAAAAAAACTGTGTTTTTTTAATGTTTTACGCCACCCTGAGTCCTTGGGAGAAGGGCGGCATATAAATCCAATAAACCAAACCAAACCAAACTGCCCCCATCACTTGCCTTTTTTATGACCACCATCACCCCACTCACTCCCCCCCCTTGCTGCCCCATCAATCCACTTCCTGGGCTTGTCCAAGAGCCGAAGAAGGAACAGGAGACAAGGATTGGCTCTTGGACAAGCCCACGTGGCGTGCGCTGGGTCCCTTCTTTTTGATAGCCGCTTTATTTAAAATGCGGTGGGGGATCCATGCAGAGAGCAGCGCGCAGAACAGCCGAATCCTCGCCTCCTGTTCCTTCTTCCAAAAACCCCAAAATCCCCCAAACCAGGTGCGACTTTACCCAAAAGAGCTGCTTCCCTTGCAAGCCAAATGCCAGGAAGGTCGCACCGGGTTTGGGAACACCTGACCTGCGTTCACCCCCAACACGCTTTGCCGGGTTGTGATTTAGAGAGTATTTTCTGGGGTCTCCTAATTCATCGCTGGAAAGAGGTTGGTGGGGTCGCATCCTCCCCAGACTAAGTCTCTGAAAAAAAAGGGGGGGAGAAGCAGAAGGAAGCCCAAAAGCAGAAGGGAAGAACAGGGGTTCTAAATTCACCAAATGGACTCATCACCTTTTCGCTTAAACCGGTGAGATATTTTGTGCCAATGCACCTTTGCTTTGGGTTTCAGGGGGGGTGGGAGTGAGGGTGAAGGTTTTTGTTGGTCGCGAAACATACAAAGAAGTCTTGGGTGCCTATGTGCATGCATGCATGTTTCCCCGTGAGCACCTCTATCTCAAACAAGCCACTTGAAGGGTGTTAGTTGATTCTTGATTGTCACCAAGACCAGAGCTCCTGAGAAGATGCGATTCCAGATGTTGGTTCTCTCCACTTGGGAGGGAAAGGATCTACAACTTCAGCTTTGACCAAAAAGAAAAGAGAAAAGAAAAGAAGTCCAAATTCTTTCTCTCCTCCTTTTGCATCTTTTCCTGCTTTCTGGATCAAAAGGACTTTTATAGAAGGTCTTTTTACTATTCTGGTCAATCCACTTCGTGCTTCTCCCCCAGCCCCGTCCCCCCCTGAAGCAAAAGAGTGGAAAAGAGTAAGATTTTCAAAGTGTCTCTTTATAAACTACCCTAAAACTTTGGTCAAGTGTCTCCCCCCACCTTTCCAGCTTTGTTTTCTTTTTAAACACACACACACACACACCGCACTGCTGCTTTCCCAGCCAGCCACCTAGCCAGGCAGGAATGGGCAGTAAATGAAGAGAGTGCCGGCCAGAAAGTGTTAGATCGCGTAAAGGAGGCACAAAAGGCTAGTGAACAAACAGCTCTTTATTGCTGGTCAAAGTAAACATCTGCTGAGGAATGGTCAGACAGCATCCCGTTTTAAAGGGATCTGTCAGATCTCCCAGCCAATCAGATTATCTCTCTGTTCCCGCTGGAACAGAGGACCTTGGTGGAAACCTCTTGCTGCCTGACAGCAGGGTGGAATATCTAACAGAAATAGTGCTTCTTTTTCTTGCAGCCGCAGCAGCAGAAAAACAGGCTTCTTTTTTGCCAGCCTCCCAGCTGATCCAGTCCCACGTACACATGTGCCTTGCACTGCGGCAAGCAGGGTGTGTGCGTGTGTGTATGACATGCATGCCTTCCATAGCATGCTGAACACCTTTGGACATCCACCAGGTCACCTGCCAAGCGGCAGAGAAATCGGCCTTCGGCAAAAAGAAAAAACACCATTTGAAATTAGCCCTCTCTGCCGCTCTGCTAAAAGGGCCAAGAGATAACAGGACAACTAACCATATTCGGTTAATCCCCAGAGCGGTAAGAGGCTGAACTGGCAGCTCTGTGAATTGGCTTGTAGGACACAGAATGCTGTGATCATAGGATTTATTAATCAACGCTTTTAGTTCATAAAATATATCTACTACAAATATAATTGGAAGGGATGTGAGAGACAGAGGGGCGGGAGAGAGAAAGTAAGAGATGAAGGGAGGAGGGAGGGAGGGAGGGGGAGAGATACACACAAGAAAGGAAGGAAGGTAGGAAGGAAGGAATGGAGGGAGGGAAAGTGAGAAAAAAGAGAGGGACACAGATAGAAAGAGAAAGAGAGAAAGAAAAAGGGAAAAAAGGAAAGAAAGAAAAAAGAAAAAGAAAGTGAGAGATGAAAGAAAGAAAGAGAGAGCGAGAGAGCGAGAGAGAGAAAAGGAAGGAAGGAAGGAAGGAAGGAAGGAAGGAAGGAAGGAAGGAAGGAAGGAAAGAAAAAGAACTTATGACCACAATTGAGGCCAAAATTTTGGTTGCTAAGCAAGAGCGTTGTTAAGTGAGTTTCACCACATTTTCCAAGTTGGCCATACCCACCTGGTCATATGACCACTGAGCCACTCCCACAAAACAGGACACACCTACAGAATAGGTTCTAAAAATATTTGAAACCCACCACCGGTGTGGCAGACGCTCCAGCTTTTTGCTTGAGTTGCTGACAAAGCTATTTTCCTTGCCTTGATAGCCTTCCCTCTCCAGAAAAGACAAGTGCCAAGAAACAGAAAATCTTTCTTGCCTGACTAAGACCCTTGGATTTCTGACCCTGTGGGAGGGAAGCGGATATGAAGGCAGCTCGCATTTCTTACTTCTCCAACATCGCCACTACCCGCTCCAGCCTCTCCTCTGCTAACCCCTGATATTCATCCCTTCCCCTCCAGGGGGAAGAAGAGAAAGGACCGAAGAGGACTCTGGGGAGACCCTCATGCGGGAATAAGCGCCCTTGTGCCCTTGCCTCCCCGTGTCTCGCTTCCTGGCCCCTTGGGGTCCCTGCAGCCCCTTTTGGCCGGCCCCTGCACCCACCCACTCCCTGTTACCGACTCCCCGCTTACCTTCTTTCAAAGACCTCCGGAGCTCAGGAATGCCAAGTACCGCGGCCTCTCCTGGAGCGCAGAAGAGGCCGATCCATTGGGGGACCGTATGTCGGAATGCCATATGTGTCCCCCCACATGAAGATTCCCTTTCCTCCCTAGACGATTGCCCTTCTTTCTCTTACGAAGTGCAAGAGAAATCGCTGCTTCCTGCCTCCCAGCACTTCGTTTTGTCAGTTTGCTTTTAATAAGTCAGTGAGAAAAAGTCTCTGCCAGGAAACCCAATATCTACTACTTTCTCTTAACACGCTCCTCCCCCCGCCCTCCTGCTTGTGATCAACTCAACACTGTTTCTTGGCCAGGCTGGGCTACTTGTAAGGTCAACAGTTTTAAAAGGTTTTGTGGGTTAAAACCACCAAGCACCCAAATCCTATCAGAGAGATGCTTCAGTAGCAGAGCCTATGGCTTTAAGCAGAGAAATTGTTTCCCAGAAAATTAGAATGGGCACTGAGGTTCCCCCTCCCTCTTTTTTTTTACTATGAACAAGAATATTTATAGGGATTTACAAAAGGAATCACCGTATTAGAAAATCAGAGAGCATTAAGGATCCCATGGTTCAAACCTGAGCTACAAATATTATTTTACTATTGGCATACCAAAGGCATTCCCTGCAGCAAGTTCTGACCAGTTCTGGAGAACCGGTAGTGGAAATTTTGAGTACCATATTTTTGGGAGTATAAGACGATCCGGACTATAAGACGCACTTAGCTTTTGGGGATGAAAACAAGGGGGAAAATATGCTTCTGCCTCCCAGCATTCATCCAGTATTCATCTGGCCCGTTTGCCACTGCCTTTTCACTGCCGCATGTTCACTGCGGCCCATTCACTGCCACCAACCCTGTTCATCACCACAGCCCATTTGGCGCCACCTGTTCAGTGCAGCCCATTCACCATGGCTCCCTCCTCCATGTTGCTTGTACTCCACCACCCATTCGGTGCAGTCTGTTCACCGTCACCTTATCTAGAACAGCTTATTGGTGCCACACCAACCCTCCTCCCACACCACAATATTCGGAGTATAAGACGCACAGACATTTCCACCCACTTTTTTGGGGGGAGTGCGTCTTATACTCCTAAAAATACGGTAATTCATAGAACTGGTAAATACCACCTCTGACTGGCCCACCCCCATCTATTCTCTGCCTCCCAAGTCCCAGCTGATGAAATGGGGATTTTGCAGTAACCTTCCCCTGGAGTGGGGAGGGAAAGGAGATTTTACAGTATCCTTTTCCTGTCATGCCCACCAAGCCATGCCCACAAAACTTTTGAATCCTACCACTGATTCCCTGGTAGTGTTGCTCCATTCCTCATAGTGCTGCTGGATACCACCCACCCATTTTTGGATGATGCTCAACCAATCATGGACCCCAATGTCAGGTTCACGTGCAGGCTGGTTGGGAATTTTGTCACAAAAAATGGATCGAAGCCCCTAGGGCATCGTGGTGCAGTGGACAGAGATGCAGCTTACCGTGCAAAGTGGCATTCATTGATCCAAAAAGTGGACCCTACACTTGAGGGAATATCCTAGGACGAAGAAGATACCAAAGGCGCAAAGGAGCAAGAATGGTCTTCTTAAGTAAGATTCCTGTAAGGCAACATTGCTCATCAGAAACAACCACAGCAATTTACCGAAAAATCAAAAATAAAACCAAAAAACAATAACAAAGAAACAACCCCACAGGGAAAGAGAATACTTCTCTACCATGAAATTGCAAATTAGGCAGCTAGCCTGGAAGCATATTGTGCATTTCCCACATACTTTGTAATTTGATTTTCATTGCTTGTTCTTTTTTTAGATAGTACGCATGACACCATAAAGCTCAGTTTACAAGTGTCAACAGCAGAAGCCAACCATGCAAATCACATCATGACTTACAGCTCATGCTGTCCATCCTGCTGCCATGTTAAACAATAATGTAGTTGTTTTGGTTTCGTATGTGTTAGCTCTTTATGAGAACCCACTTTGCAGTTTATCTTGCTATAAAAAGCTGTATTCTATTAAAAGGATCCTGTCTGCTGTCTTCAGGGGCTTTCAAGGTTGCTCTGATAAAGCTATCATTAACTTTATACAGGTGGTCATAGGCGGGTTCCTACCGGTTCGACAGAACCAGTAGTGGTATGCCAGCCTGGGTCGCAGAATCGACAGCAACATAGACTGGACACACCTCCGAACCACTTCCCTCGCCGCCATCTTTTGTTTTAGTTCTGCGCATGCACAGAACAATTTTCATTGAACTGTGGATGTGCGCACAGGGCGCATCCAGCGGGCACACGAGCGAACTCGCACTAACACCAGCCAGAACCCATCCCTGCAGGTGGTCTTCGACTTACGACCACAACAAAGCCCAACATTTTCATTGCTAAGCAAGACAGTGGTTGTGAGTTATGCCCCATTTTATTAGCTTTTTTTTAAACCACAGTTAAGTGAATCACTGCAGTAGTTAAGTGAATCATGTGGTTGTTGAGTGAATCTTCCTCTTACACAAATCTGCTTGCCAGAAGGATTTGCTCTTTCACTCATTTTCCTTAATGACCCAAGAGATCACTTAATGGCCACAAGCAGGAATCCTGGGGTGGTGGTTGTTAAATGAAGCAGTGAAAAGAGGATCTCGCTTAATGGTCACTTTGCTCAATAGCCAAGATTCTGATCCCAGTTGTGGTCATAAGTCAAGGATTGTCTGTACATTTAAAAATAATTTTTAAAAAATTGATGATAGGTTTCCAGCCATACCATGTTGTTTATTTATAGGGTACCTAATTCACCGATATTTCCTTCCATCACATAATATCAACCCAGCTATTCACAGTTTTGAATAATAATCACTGGCCGAGTGGCCGTCACCCTTCATCCGTGAATATCACATAAAACAATGGGGAAAAAATCTAGCTGGGCAATAATGAAAACACTTCTGTGATTTTGTTTTTCTGAAGCTCCTGACAACCATTAGCAGATAGGTAAGTTATTATGAAGCAGCTATAAGAAGTTAGCACCCATACCTCTCCTTGAAAAATGAAATATTTTGGGAAATATTAAAAGGGAAGCATATTTCCTCTAAAAGGGAGGCAAACACTCAGCCCACCCCACCTTTGTCAATGGGCCAATAAGGCATGGGCCAGTCTATTCTATATAACAAAGATCTACCTCCTTCAGGCAGAGCCAAAATAGGAATTCCAAAATGCTTTCATTACATCATCACCCAGCAAGAATCAACTGCACTTGGGACTTAGGACAGCCTACATGGCCCCATGGGAGTCTGACAACCAATCAGAATACAAGATCAAATTCAAATCCCAACAGAGGGTATACATCTCTCTCTCTCTCTCTCTCTCTCTCTCTCTCTCTCTCTCTCTCTCTCTCTCTCTCTCTCTCTCTCACTCTCACTCTCACTCTCACTCTCTCACTCTCTCACTCTCTCACTCTCTCACTCTCTCACTCTCTCCCTCACACTCTCACTCACTCACTCTTTCCCTCCTTCCCTCCCACTCTCTTCATTCCATGTGCCTTTTTGCCCAGGACCTCAAATCATGTGATCCTGTCCACCATTAAACCATCTTTCCAAGCAGCCTCCATGTTTCCTGTGTCTTTCTCCCCACTTGGAAATGAATCCAGAAGGACATTTCATCCAACACAGCAATTAAAGCTATTCCGCCTTTCAAAATCTGAACCCCAGGTGCTGTATTCCAAATTATTGAACTGCTCCAAAATTCAAGTAGGGCAAGATTAACCATAGACATTTAGTCTTTGCAAAATAGACTGGACTGCTTTTCAGTCATCCCATTTCAGCTTTGTGGTCACCATTCTTTCTATTTGATTTATCAACTAAATGCCTTTGAATTCTTAGAACAGTAATCTATTACAGGCAAAAAAAAAAAAAAAAAGGAGACTGGTGATTTTATTCCTTTTATTGTTTTATTCTGTTATTTGTGTCATTTTAAGCCAACCAGAGATACTTGTTAATGAAATGGGCAGTATAAGACCTAATAAACAAACCTCCCCATCCTCAAGGCAATGTCAGAAATTCAGAAACTAGAAGGATAAATTACTAATTTAAAATTAAAAATATTTAAAACCTTAATAAAAACATAACTTTACATGGTTCTAAGTCATGTTGATGGCAGGGATATTTCCGACCAGCAAGTCATTCTGTGTGCATGTCAGTCCTACAGGAAACTGTAAAAGATGGGTAATTGTTCGAATAGTGCCACATTAGCAGTAAATACCCTTCTCCTCTGGGAAATTTTTTCCATGTGGTGTTAAGTTCTAGCTAAACCAATGCACAGTCTATTTAAACATCTCCAAACCATCCACTCCACCTTCTATACAATTATGAACGTGTTTAATTTGAAGTTTCCATCTATTTAATCATTCCGTTTGAGATATAGTTAAGAATCTCCTTGGTGCAATCTAAAAAGCTCTTACTTGATTTCAGTCTTTTTGTAGGGGGTGCTTGGCCAAGTAATGAGTATGACAAAACATATAACATATTTCCATATTCCACGTCTTGTGCTATGCTCCTAACACCCGGTGAGGTTATTCCCACCAAGATATATAGTTTGGCAAGTGGGGTAGGGTGTAATTTGGTATTCATGGGTTGCTGTTTTTTAGACAGTACACATGACACCATAAAGCTCAGTTTACAAGTCTCAAAAGCTGAAGCCAAACCATGCAAATCACATCATGACTTATAGCTCATGCTGTCAATCATGCTGTCATGGTAAACAATAATGTAGCTGTTTTGGTTTTGGATGTGTTAGCTCTTTATGAGAACCCACTTTGCAGTTTATCTTGCTATAAAATGCTGTACTGTATTAAAAGGATCCTGTCTGCTGTCTTCAGGGGCTTTCAAGGTTGCTCTGATAAAGCTATCATTAGCTTTATACAGGTGGTCAGAGGCAGGTTCCCACCGGTTCAACAGAACCAGTAGTGGTATGCCAGCCTAGCAGGAACCTTACAAGTCTGGACTAATGGAAGGAACCTCCGAGCCCATGCCTTCCCCATGAACATCGGTGTATGTGTAGGAGAAAATGGAGATTTCTTTCTATGTGGGAGAAATGCATATCTATGTTTACCCACCAATTGGACTAACACATGCACTCTAATACACCTCCTCCCTAAAATTGGTGGTAAGTGGGAAACAGACTCTCCCTGTACTCATGGGACAGGTCCAGAAAAGAGTGCTGCTCCTAATTTCACTATTAGGGATCTTGAGAATAGGGATTGCAGTGTGAACGGGTGTAGGTGGAATGACTCATTCTATTACACAGTTCAGGCAGCTGTCGGAAGAATTCCAGGAAAGCCTGAACCAAATTGCTGAACAGGCGTGTCATAGATCTTTTAACTGCTGAAAAATGTGGGCCTGGGAGAAGATTGCTGTTTCTATGAATAAATCAGGAGCGGTCTGGGTGAGGGGGGGGGGGTAGTTAAAGAACTACGAAACCCAGCTTCCTCAATTGGTTAAAGAGCACAAGGTTCTGAATGGTTCTCTTGGCTACCGGAAACAGGGTTTTAACAAGGAGTTAATGATAATGGAAAGCCTAATCCCACATGCCCTCAAGGAAGATGAAGCTTCAGATACTAGCTCCTATATTCAAATTGCTCTCTTAGAAGTAGAGAAAGTGATTCCGGAAGATAAACCCTAAGATGTGTATTGCTTGTATGCTTGCCTTTTTGCTATCCTGTATTCTGCATGCTTATATTGTCTATCTAACAGGCTAGACTCAATTGTGGGTATTAATAGAGTCTAGAAAGGGGGGATAAAGTAGGACGTAAAGTGAGATTTGGACATTAAGTGTGAAACCTACTGGGTCAGGCTGGACAACCTCTCAGGGCCCCTTTACTTCTATATTAAAAAGCCACATAGGCAGAGTTGCAGCTTGCAAAAGAACAGGAAGCAAGTGCCTAACCACAAGATGTTCTAGCCAACACCCCATGCCAAAACCTATGTCAAAAGTCCAAACTACAAGGTTCAATTAAAGTTCATTAATGACACATAATCCATACCTGTAACAAAAGGAGAAGTAAGACCCCATCTCCTTATAAAGCTTTCTCCTCAAGGTAACCACTAAGAAATGAGTTAAGTGTTTCTGTGTTACGCTGCCTTTGAGAATGTATAAGAACACATGCTTCGATAATGAAAGTTGTTCAGAACTTGCAATGCTAGCCATGGGTAGCTTTCTGAACCTGGCTGCCAAATAAACTTTTCCTGTATCCTGAGAAGTCTAAAGCCTGTCATTTTCTGCAACATGGCCAAGTAATGAGTGTGACAAAACATATAACGTATTTCCATATTCTACATCTTGTGCTACACTCCTAACACCTGGTGAGGTTATTCCCACCAAGATATATAGTTTGGCAAGTGGGGTAGTGTGCACATATCCAATAATAAGGTGACCAGACGTCCTGATTTTGGCAGGACAGTCACGATTTTGCACAATTTGTCCCGCGCCCCGCGGCGTTCTTAAAAACTCCCGATTTTTGTGACCGGACCTGGAAGTAAGCCTGCCCCACCCCCAGCCCTGTATACCTGTCCCGGCCGGATGGTATTTTGTCCCTTCTGTTCCCCGTTGCTCAGAAAAGCAACTTCGGGAAGGTCCTTTGCTAGCAGGCAGGTTCTAGGACACCTGCTGCCACCAAAGGACCTTCCTGGAGTTGCTTTTCTGAGCAACAGGGAGACAGAAGGGACGCAATCTCCTTTCATTCTCCCTCTGCCTCATTCACTCGTTCGGGCAGCAGAGAACGAAAGAAAATTGCATAGCCAAGGACAAAGGAGCCTGCAGCCTCCTTCATTCAAACGTTCAGGCAGTGGGGATGGGGAGAGGGGCTTTCTCGCACGCCTTCTTTCTCTGAAGCGGCACCAGATTCAGCAAACCAGGCAGCGCGTACCCTTGGGATTGTGCAACAGTCAAAGAACAGGAGGTGAGAATTCAGGTGCTGCACAAGCCCACGGGCACGCCATACCCTCTTCTCTCTGATAGCCACCTGGTTAAAAAGGAGCCTCCTCCGGACCAGCGGAGCCTCCTCCTCCTTTTTAACCAGGCGGCTATCAGAGAGAAGAGGGCAGCACGTGCCCATGGGCAAGAAGGAAGAGCAGAAGGGCCTTAATCATGTCGAGCTGCCCAGTCAAAAAAACTTTTCCTTCTGTAGAAAAAAAAGGGGGGGGGGAAATTCCAGAGACCAACTGAAAGGGAATCCTCAGCCAGGGCACCCTTTGCTCCACCACAGCAACCTTTTCAAGCAGGATCAGACTAATTTGAAAGCCTCGCCTTCTACTTTGGCGATGAAATTCCCTGCCGCCCAGGCTCCATCCCGCAGAAAAAAATCCCCTTTGCCGAAGCTCTAGAGGCAAGCACTGCCTCCTCCCGCGAGAATCTCTGGAGAGAACTTTGCAACTAGTTGAGGAGCGGCGAGCAGCAGACTTAAGCGCTTGCACGCATTCAGCCAAGGTCCTGTTGAGCCCCGCTACTTTGGACAGCCCAATGGATTTTATGATGGATGTGCACCCCCGGGAGGTGTTGAAGAAGGACAGGCAGCTCAGCCTGATCCAGGACGACAGGCGCAACAGCAGCTTACAGAAAGAGACAGAGAGATACACACACACAGAATGAGAAACATACATACACACACACAGGGAGGGAGGAGAGATAGTGAGAGAGACACACAGAGAGAATGACAGAGAGAGACAGAGGGAGGGAGATAGAGGCAAAGAGCCACACAGAGAGTGAGAGACAAACATACAGAGAGAGAGAGGGAGAGGGAGGGAGGGGCTGAAGTAGTGTTTATGCACCGAAGGGGGATTTTAAAAACTTTGGAGTGAATCCAGGAAGAGGGAAGAGATGGAGGACTGGCTTTTCGCTCTGATTCCTGAGCCCCTAGCTGTTAGTGATGGAGGAGGACGACGACGAAGGAAGGGGTTGCATTTTGTCAGGCTGACAGCTCATTCCTAGATCGGGTTCCCTCATCTCCCCCACCCCTTCTGCGCAAGATATCAGCAGCCCCTGGGCTGTGAACTTCTCCCACTATGAACAACCTTCGCTTTTGCTGCCAATGCAAGTGAACTCCTTGGCCTTTTTGTTATATTCATTTCCCTTGTAACGCACGTGTCAGCACAGCTGGTAACTCTCCTGCAGCAACTCCGCTGGCGAGGAAGAGTGGATGGGCGCTGAACGACGTCCCCCTCATCCCAGACCCAGAACAACTATTGTCCTCTCGGGGCGCGGCACACTTCCTCTACCTGCCTGCATTGCATCTCTGCAGGTAAGCCAAAAGGTTCTTTCTTGCTGGCCAGAACTTTCAATCCTGTCGCCTCGTTCCTTCAAGTGAGGTGTCTCGAGAAGGGGGAAAACGTTTAGTGACCAAAGTTACAATGGCATTGAAAAAAGTGACTGATGACCATTTTTCACACTTAGCGACTGTTGCGACTATTTTTCACACTTAGCGCCCTTTGCAGCATCCTCATGGTCATGTGATCAAAATTTTGATGTTTGGCAACAGATTCGTATTTATGATGGTTTCTGTGTCCTGGGGTCATGTAATCGCCTTTTGTGACCTTTTGACAAAATATAATTTTTTTAATCAAGCCCCCCCCCCCCCTGTCAATGGTCTCCCTCTTTACCAATCTGAAAATCTGGTCACCTTAATCTAATCAGAACCATGTTTCCCTTTCTTTAGATATGTCGTTATTTCATTTGGTGGGAGTTGTGATGATCATAATCTTGGGAGCTGTGATTCTCTTTCTGATCTGTAAGTGAAATGCATCCATTGACACACACACCCCCAAGTCCTGTGTCTTTCTGTGCTGATTGAGCTCACGTGGGTGGGAGAGGATCTCCCTGAGAGTTGCAGCCAGGATCCCCACAAGATCCCCACAAGCAACATTTTAAATGAGAGTCAGAAAGGAAGGAGAAACAAGGCAGCCATTTTTCTACTTCCCGTAAATCTCAGAATGTTCCACCTTCCTGTTGTCTGGGAGTCTCTTTGGCCTTAAGAGATATCCTTCAGAGGGGCAAATATCAGGGGCTCAAGAATCAAAGAAAAGTCCCATAAATGGTCTGGAAAGTGTTTGAAAAACAATAATCCTGACCCTGATAAAGATCAGGGAAGTTCTGGTGGAAAGTGGGGGCAATGGAGGGAGGGGCCTTGTGTCCTCTTCCCCTGCTTGCAGTCACACCTGGGGACAGACAACAATAGGAAGGAAGCCCCAGTGGTAAAAGCAGCCACTGCTGCTTCTTCTGCTCCTACTCAGAGCAAGAGACATGAGAGGGAGCAGGGATGTGGGAAGGGTCTCCTCAGTTGAGCTTCACCAAGTGTGAGTCAATACATCCACGTTATTTTTTCAGAAATTGTCCCATTTCCTCCTTCCAGGATGGGTCTTGCTTGTGATTTCTCTTGCTAGCCAGCTAGTCTCAGGTACAAGTGCTAAACCAATCAGGCTTACCTTAGCTTTTCAAGACCAGACAAGGTTGCCAGATCTTCAGTCTGCCTAGGTTGGGACAGGGTTTTTGGAGTAGAAATCAAAACAAATGTTATGAGAGTTGAATTAAGAACTGCCATGTTTGGATTATGTGGGGAACACCACCTGTCTTGTACCAATTCCCAAAAGTCTAACATCCTTGCTTAAAAGTAATTGATGGTGGCCATGGTCCACCTGGCTGGAGAGGAAAGCAGAGAGACACAGCTGCAGCTGGAGGGCTCACAGACCCAGCCAGAAGCCCAGGATGGAGAAGGATTGAAGCTGCAGCTGATCAGAAAGGATGAGAAGAACCTGTTGAGTAGGACTGAACAGAAGGAGGCGCAATGGAGGTCGGTCCATTGCCTCTTTCCACCTAAGGAGTAATACCAGCACACTCCTCCTTAGTCCAAGATTTGGACAATGCAGTGTTAGAAACAACCACACATTTGCCCTGCCATGCAGGTACTGCCACTTTGTGGCTGCTGTTTACATGACTTCCAGCCTGCACTCCATGTGGGTTCACTGACAAATGTGCAATAAGACTTTTCCGTGCCAACAGAACTGCGATGGGAAAATGTGCGCTGTCAAAACAGCTAATCTATTTCTGACAGTAACACGCTGACAGATGCGCGCCAACAAAATCGCATGCTGGGGCTTTAACAGTTGGTGAGTGCTGACCGTTATAATGTACTTATAAGTACGTTATAACGGTCAGCACTCACCAACTGAATAAGACCTTTTAGTTATACTGCAGCCATGGATATTATTAAGTCACAGAAAAGAAAACAACTGCTGTATGAAGGATATCGATATGGACACAACAAGTTAAACCAAGATGGAGAGTGTGCGGGCAGAGTTAAGAAGAGAACAGACAGGATATTACAAACGAGTACTGAACACATGCACGCTCCAGATACCGCAAAAAATGAAAGTGAAAAAATAAAAGTGACTATACGCAAATGAACTGAAAATGGTGTGGAAAAACCTCATCAAATTATTGTGAACAGCACAGCCAGCGTCTTGCTGGAAGCAAGTCCAAATAGGTGCAACTATCAAGACGTCTTGCTGCAATTCTTCCTACATATGCAGGGCATGATCGTACGGACTATCTGCGTGCCGTATGTCATAATATTGACATCTAAATTAATTCAAAATATTTATTGACATAATAATTTTTAATAATAAATTTTTACTGCTGAGTTTTAAAAATTTTTAGTGACATAATAAACTTTTACTGCTGAGTTATTTAGTGATGTAATAAATTTCTACTGCTTTTAAATGGTGTGCGATTGTCTTCATCGCGCTTTTGTCATCGCGATTTTATCGACGCGAAGTTGTTGGTGCGATTATGACGTCGGCGTATGTAATCGGCGCTATTTTGTCGGTGCTATTTTGTCGATCGCGCAATTGTCGGGTCATGCTCCATGTGACTGCCGTTTGGACTTCAGACCCGCTTCTCAGACTTTGGCCTTGCACTTTGGATTTGGGTGTGGATTCTGAACTATGCCTGGATTTTGGTGTGTGTGTGTGTCTGTGTGTGTATTTGGGGACTTATCCATTTCCCTGGCATCTTTGCAACTCTCAGCCAAGCTGAGCAACCTTGCATTCAGTAGAATTTTGCCACATGCCTTGCCTTGCTAGCCTTCCCTCTCCAGCAAAGACAAGTGGCAAGAAACAGAAAATATTTCTTGGCTAAAAACCTGGGATTTGGGGGGGAAGCGGATAAACAGGCAGCTCATATTCCAGTTACTCATCTTTACAAGCGGAATTTCTCTTGCTCCTGGGCTGGTGCTCTGGATCCAAATTCACAGTGGACTAGCATGGTAACAAGAGCCCACACTTACACACTTGTGTAATACTATCCTCTTTCTGGATAGTTTTATCAAAGCTTTTACTTCTTCTTGCCAAAAAGTGGAGCTGTATGGCCGGGGCAGGGGGTAAATGAGAGAGAGCTCTTTTTCTGTGCCGCTGACAAACCTTTTTTCCTTTCCTCGCCAGCTTTTTTTCCTCCCCGGCTCCCCCCCCCCATTTTCCTATTTACAGGTATACTTGTGGAGATTTAGATAGGAAGAACAACCACTGTTTTTCGCCCCAGTAGAACACTTCTTTCTTTCATCCTCTCTTGAAAATTCCCATTTTTCTTACCTTCTCCACCATCTCCACTACCCGCTCCAGACTCTCCTCCGCTAACTCCTGCCATTCATCCCTTCCCCTCCAGCGGGAAGAAGAGAAAGGACCGAAGTGGACTCTGGGGAGACCCTCGTGCGGGAATAAGCGCCCTTGTGCCTTTGCCTCCCCGTGTCTCGTTTCCCTGGCCCCTTGGGGTCCCCGCAGCCCCTTTTGGCCGGCCCCTGCACCCACCCACTCCCTGTTACCGACTCCCCGCTTACCTTCTTTCAAAGACATCCGGAGCTCAGGAATGCCGGGTACGGAAGGAGGAGAGGCCGCTCCGTTGGGAAACCCTCTCTATGAATTGTTGGGTTTCCATGGAATGAAGTTTGATCTTTTTCTCAACCATACAGTAGCATATTCTTTCTAAGGAGGATATAATCAAGATTGTTGCAGAAAATGACAGGCTTTAGACTTCTCAGGATACAGGAAAAGTTTATTTGGCAGCCAGGTTCAGAAAGCTAGCCAATGGCTACCACTGCAAGTTCTGAACAACCTTCATTATCGAAGCACGCGTTCTGCCTACCAATCTAACAGTATGGCGATTGACAATCTCTTTATATTTCATCTCTAACTCTTTCAGTCTTAAAGGTTTGGTGAGGAGAAATCCAAAAATTCTTTTAAAGAGGGGAAAAAATGCTTGCGCAATTGCATCCATGGAGACATGTATATATACACAACACAGAGAGAAACAAACTTAACAAAGTGCTAAGTCTGCCCACTCACTAACTAACTAACTAACTAACTAACACTCTCTCTCTCTCTCTCTCTCTCTCTCTCTCTCTCTCTCTCTCTCTCTCTCTCTCTCTCTCTCTTAATACTAGAGGGGGGGGGCTTGGCTCCCACTTTGGAACTGCCGCCCAAAGACTGAACTTTCTGCCTTGTGGACCTAGAACTGATTGCTGTCTCCAGGCTGGCTCTCCTCCCCTATTATCATGGAAGACGTCTCACAAAAACCACTGTGCGGCAGTTGGAAACTGCTGCGTGGTGTTTTGTTGCCACATGTGCAGCCGCGCAGCTTAGAGGGAACATTGCCCACTTGCAGTTCCTTTGCTTTCTCATTGGCTGAATGACTAAGGAGGCAAATTTGATGGGAAGGTGTCAGGCTGCTAAAGGCTGTTTCCACCTTCAATCTGGAAGCTGAAATCCAAAGGATGGAATGAGGCAAGGATCAGAGATCCAGTTCAACTGAAGAAATTTGAGTTGGTCAAATAAAGGAGTTAACTGAAAAACGGCAGAAAAATTCTAAAGGATTTGATTCCCCATCCTCAGTTCTTTCTCCCTGCTAGAAAGGAGGGGAATGGATGAGATGGAATGACCTGGACTAAACTAGATGATTGGCATGGCAAAAGGAAAAGAAGAATTCTTGGAAAAGTCATAAAAGAGAAGCTGGCAGGAAGGAAACTAAACAAAACTTCCTTTTGCAGAAGTAAAAAGGTTGAGAAAGCCAAGCTGTCAGGGACAAAGCAATCAATCAATCAGTCTGTCTGTCTGTCTGTCTGTCTGTCTATCTATACACACACACACACACACATACACACACACATTATCACATGCACTAGAAACAACTTTAAGGTATCTATTTAAGTTGATACACTTTAGGAACACATACGTACAAGAAAGGGACTATACCAAATAATTCACAACCATTGTTAAGGGAAAGAGCAAAGATTATACTGTAGATAGTTTTAATGATGACATTCCCTCCCTGCCAAATGATTTAAACTCTTTGTTTCCATTCCCTGAGGATGAATCATTTTCTTACTACCACACCCTTCCCCAAGCCTCTCTATTCCAAACCCATGGAGCTTTGGACAGTGTCCAAAACAGCATTTTCTCACAAGCCAAAGGAGTATTTATATCCAAAGCTTCTGCCAACAAACCCACATGGAGCTGTCCAAAATAGCGTTTTCACACAAGGCAAAGGAGTATTTATATACTTTGCCTCATAGCCGGCCAGCAGATTTTTACTAATTAGTTTCACTTTATAAGACTGTCTTTTATCAATCTTGCTAATATATATCTCTAATATAAAGAAGCTTAAAATGGCAATGAGTGTGCTGAATTGTCTCGTTACGATGCTTATTTACTGAAACTTCTTATAAAGTTATAATGAGCCTCAAAATTCCAAAATAAAGGGGGAGATTCAGTACCTCTTTCCTTAGCTGTACAGTGGGCCAGTAGAGTTTTATTAATTGCTTGAAGATAAAACTTGGCTTCAAAACCAAATCCGAATTTGAACCCCCCCCCCAACTCCCCGAAGTACATCTCCAATACCTAACACAAAGTCGCAGCCTCCGCTATCTCTGGATGGAATTGGGAAGGGTGGTACAGGCAAGAAGGTCCTGGAGATTGAATGAAAATTTATTTAGATATGAAAAGTATATCAATGATTGTAAAAAATTGTTAATACGAATACTTTGTTTTTAATATGAATAAGGGTACACCTATGGAATTCGTATGGGATGCAAGCAAAGCATATATGAGAGGAGTACTGATAAATATAAGTAAATCACATAGACATAAACAAGGGGTAAAACGAACAGAATTGGAAGAAGAAATTAAGAGGAAAGAGCTGGAGTTAACAATGAATCCAGGTGATACAAAGGTTAAGAAAGCAATCACCATATTAAAATCTCAATTTGACATGTTGATCTCTGACCAGGTAGCCACTAGCTTGTTATACGCAAAACACAATACTTTTTGTAACACAAATAAACCTGGCAGATAGTTAGCTTATCAGATTAGGAAAAAAAAGAAAACTCGAAATATATCTAAACTGATTTACAGAGGGAAGGAGGTGTTTCAACAGGAGGAGATTCAAAAGGCATTTTGGGAATTTTTTACAGAATTGTATAAAGGGGACAAAATTAATGGTTTAGATAGAGACAAATATTTAGATAAAGAGAAAATACCCTTGGTTAGAGAAGAGCATAGGCAAAAATTGAACCAACCAATTACCTCGGGGGAAATTTTGCAGGTAATTAAGCAACTAAAGTTAGGGAAAGCACCAGGTACAGATGGTTTGACAGCGGCTTACTATAAAAATTTACAGTCAGAAATGGTAGAACCTCTTAGAGAATTATTTAATAAGATTCAAACGGAAGGTAAGGTGCCTCCATCTTGGAAGACAGCGTTTATATCCTTGATACACAAAGAAGATCAAGATACTACCCAACCAAAAACTATAGACCTATCTCATTACTTAATGTAGATTATAAAATTTTTACTAAAATACTAGCAAATAGGTTAATGCTGGTTATTCAACAATTGATACACGCTGATCAAACAGGTTTTATACAAGGGAAACAGATGAAAAATAATGTTAGATTAATTATTAATGCATTAGAATATTTGGGAAAGAACAACCAAATTCCTGCTGCGTTCATATTTTTGGATGCTGAGATAGCCTTTGATCAAGTTAATTGGCAATTTCTGTTGAAGATATTGCAAAAAATGCAGATAGGAGACAGTTTTTTTACAGTCAATTAAAGCAATATACCAACAGCAAACAGCTCAAATCATAGTCAATGGAAGTTTAACAGACTCTTTTCAAATCGGAAAAGGTACAAGACAGGGCTGTCCTTTGTCCCCACTATTGTTTATTATAACTTTGGAAGTATTGTTGAATAAAATACGGGGCTTGGATGGTCTAAAAGGGATCAAGATTAGGCAGCAAGAATACAGAGTGCGTGCTTTTGCGGATGATTTGGTCATAATATTGGAACAACCGCAGGAATCCAGTATGGTTTTAATGAATACGATTATTCAATATGGTCAAGTGTCTGGTTTTAAAATAAATGTAGGAAAAAGAAAAATATTAGCTATAAATATGAATACTAAACAAAAGGAAGAACTAGGAGGGATGCTAGGATGTGAGGTAGTCAAAAAAGTCAAATATCTTGGAGTTAATATCTTAACCTCAAATGGGAAACTATATAAGTATAATTATGAACCACTCTGGCATAGTTTACAGATAGAGATGAAAAAATTGGAGAAATTGCACTTATCTCTGCTGGGTAGAATAGTGGCAGTTAAAATGAACATCTTACCAAAAATTTTATTTCTTTTCCAAATGTTACCTATACTTAAAAAAGATGCGAATCTTTTAGAATGGCAGAAGGGTATCAATAAATTTGTATGGGCAGGAAAGAAGCCGAGGGTAAAGCTGAAAATAATGCAAGATGCACGTGAGAGAGGAGGCTTGAAACTACCCAACCTAAAACTATATTATGATGCAGTGGTGCTATCTTTAATTAGTGATTGGATTCATTTAACTAATAATAGGATATTGAATATTGTGGGATATGATCTGGTATATGGTTGGCATGCTTACCTGTTATTCAACAAAAAAATGGACGAGAATTTTAAAAGTCATATTTTAAGAAATGCTTTACTGAGGGTCTGGAAAAAATATCAACATAAACTAAACAACAAGATACCCATGTAGGCAATTCCTAGACATGCAATTGAAAATATGAATATAGCACAAAAACAGGATAGAATTACCTACAGACAGCTCCTCATCTTGGAAAGGGGGGGCACTACAACTAAAACCCTTAGAGGTATTGAAAGAGGAGAAGGCAGTTCAAACATGGCTCCAATATGGGCAATTACAGGCCAGGTGGAAACAGATAAAAAAATTGGTTTTATCCAAGTGGAGGATAATCTATTTAAACAAATAAGAGACCAAAGTTTAATGCATATAAAGAGGATATATAATGTATTAATACAGATGGATTCGGAAACAGAACTAGTTAAAGATTGTATGGTAAAATGGGCTCAAAATATTGAGGAACCCATAATGTTCGATATATGGGAAAGAATTTGGGTAAGAAATGTGAAATTTACACAAGCTCAAAACCTAAGAGAAAATGTTTATAAGATGTTCTATAGATGGCATTTAGATCCTAAAATGCTGGATTCTATGTATCCGAATTTACAACCCAAATGTTGGAGATGTGGTTCTCTCGATGCTACATATTTTCATATATGGTGGACTTGTCGAAAGGTTAAGGCATTTTGGATAAAAATATGGCGGATTATGCAAAATATCTTTAAAAGAAGGATAAAGTTTACTCCTCAGTTATTTTTGCTAGGTATAAGTAGTGACTTTACATCGGTAGAGACTAATTTGATTCTGCACTTAATAACGGCAGCAAGACTGTTGGTGGCACAATACTGGAAGAAGGAAGACCTGCCTACAACTCAAGAATGGACATTGAAAGTTACAAATTTAGCCGAGATATAAATGAGACTGGAAAAAATGGATTGACTAGTATATACAAAACAAATACGGGACTAAGAAATTCCAGATAGCCTATGCTTAAGATCAGGAATGATTTAAATTGTTCAAAGTTAGCTTAGCAAGAAGAAGCCAAGATCAATGTAGAGATGTTATTAACTTTTTTTATTTCTTTTTTTTTCCTCAATATATTTTAGACTGTGTTTGTTAAAAATCTATACCGTGTACGGGCTCTGGGAAGTCGGGGGGGGGGAGGAGGTGGGGGGAGGGGGGAGGGATATATATATTAGGTTAGACACAATGTGTTAGATCTCAATGTAATGTGACTTCACATGTATACTGTTTTTCTTTAATCTCTCTTTAAAAATAGGATAAGCCAAGTACATTGACATATAGTGGAAATACACCAAGGGGAGGAGGAGTGGGAAAGAAGAAAGATGGGCAGAGAGGGATGGGAGAGAGGGTGGGAGGGAAGGGGAGAAGGAAGGGGGGGAGTGGATTTGGAGAGAGGAGTGGTAGAGGGGGAGGGGAAGTAGGGTAGAGGGGGATGATGGAGGGAGATAGAAAGTTGGAGGGTGGTGGAAGAAAGAGGTGCATGGAGAGTGGAAGAAGTATATTGGGTTTCTATTTTCTGGGGTATTGTTGACAAGAGGAATTGATGCAATTATTGTTTAATACTGTATGGTGTTGGCTATGCACAGTATACATGTGAGTGTATGAAAATGAAAAAATAAAAAATATTACCTAAAAAAAACACCATATGGTTCCAGCAACAATCTTGGCCCTGATCAGCATTCCACACCTGTCTCCTAAAAGGGGTGAAGGAGCAGTCCATCTTCCAGCCATCTCCTCCCCCTCCTCCTCCTTCTCCCTCCTTTGTTTTTGGCTGGACCTTTCTATTCCCCATAATCAGCCTTGGCAAAAGAAGAAGGGGAGGACAGAGAATGAGGTGGATGGATGGAGTCACTGGCAATGTTCCCTCTATTTTTTTTCAGTGTGTGTATAGTGTTTGAGTGGCATATTTTCATGCCTGAGCACCTGGATTTTTTTCATGGATGTTTCACAGAGCAGTTGATTTATAGGATCTGAATGGTAATGGAGAAAAATGGTTTTGTGCGTGCGTGAGAGTGTGTGTGTGTGTTTGTTTGAGTGAGCAAGGGATCCGGTAAGGGAACTGCGCCTATTTAGAAAAGGTAAATTATTGCGAATATGATCAGTCGAAGATAAGTATGGGGACAGGTTGGGCAGTAGAGACAAAATGATAAAAGAGTGGGAGAGATGGAGAGGAAGAAAGAAGAGGGAAGAGTGACAGAAAGAAACAGAGAAGGAGAGAGAAAGTGACAGAAGAGTGGGAAAGAAGGAAAGAGAAAGAGAGGCAAAGAGAAAGAGGTTGAGAGAGACAGAAAGAGACAAAGAGGAGAGAGAAGGGAGAAGGAGAGAGAAAGTGATAGAAGAATGGAAAAGGAGGAGAGAGAAAGAGAAGAGAGACAAAGAGAAAGAGGATGAGAGAGACAGAGAGAGAAGAGAGGAAGAGGAAAGAGTAAGAGAGAACCTCATTTCAACCCTGAGGTGCAAATATTCTCTTTGATTGGTAATTTTATTTGTGCATTTACTATCCAATACTCTCATTTCTCCTTAAGTTCATCAAGAATTCCCTTCTTTTTATTGAATTTATCACAATACCCTGAGAACAAATTTTTCAGCATAGCTTTACAGCTATTTAAAATATATAGTAATTTAGGTCAGATTTCCAGAACATTAGTCTATTTATAGGTCACTAAGTACAAAGAAACAGAATTCAGAAAGTTGGCTTCCCTTTTTGTAATTGCCTATTGTCTGCTTAATTTTCTACCTACATTTTTGATAACAGATATTCACTATTGACCCAAGAAGCCCATTGTAGAAAGAAACCCTCCCTATGAACTTTGTTGGGTTTCCATGGAATGAAGTTTGATCTTTTTCTCAACCATACAGTAGCATATTCTTTCTAAGGAGGATATAAAATCAAGATAGTCCATAATTGCCTATCAATCTTACAGTATGGCAATTGACAATCTCTTTATATTTCATCTCTAACTCTTTCAATTTTAAAGGTTTGGTGAGGAGAAATCCAAAAATTCTTTTAAAGAGGGAAAAAATTAAGAGCCAAGGTGGCACAGTGGTTATGGTGCAGTACTGCAGGCCACTTTAGCTGATTGTGATCTGCAGTTCAGCGGTTCAAATCTCACCGGCTCAAGGTCGACTCAGCCTTCCATCCTTCCGAGGTGGGTGAAATGAGGACCCGGACTGTGGGGGCAAGTTGCTGACTCAATTTGCTAAAAAAATTTGCAAACCGCTTAGAGAGGACTGAAAGCCCTATGAAGTGGTATATAAGTCAAATAAATAAATAAATAAATAAATAAATAAATAAATAAATAAATAAATAAATAAATAAATAAATAAATAAATAAATAAATGCACAATTACATCCATGGAGACATGTATATATACACAACACAGAGAGAAACAAACTTAACAAAGTGCTAAGTCTGCCCACTAACTAACTAACTAACTAACTAACTAACTAACTCTCTGTCTGTCTCTCTCTCTCTCTTAATACTAGAGAGAGGGGGGGGCTTGGCTCCCACTTTCGAATTGCCGGCCAAAGATCAAACAGAGAAGCGAAGAGGAAGGAGAGACGAAGCGGGAGCCAAGCCAGGTCATTCCTGACATGTTTCCCATAGAATGAGTCACTGCCCTAGACTCAACCCTCTGCAGTCCTTCTCATCTGGCGGGGATGCCAGCGAGAGTGTTGGGCTGAAGGATGGGGGGATACACACGCTCATGCTCCCTCCCTCTCCCTCTCTCTCTCTCTCTCTCTCTCTCTCGCAAATGGCAAATCCGAGCAGCTGCTTAGCAACAAACTGCTAAGTCTGCCCACCAACTAACTAACTAACTAACTAACTAACTAACTAACTAACTAACTAACTAACTAACTCTCTCTCTTAATGCTAGAGAGAGAGGGGGGGCTTGGCTCCCACTTTCGATCTGCTGCCCAACCGAACGGAGAAGCGAAGAGGCAGGAGAGACGAAGCGGGAGCCAAGCTGGGTCATTCCTTCCAAGAGGTAACTTTCCCATTGAATGACTCGCTGCCCTAGACTCGAGGAGACCCTCTGCAGTCCCTCTTGTCTGACCGGGATGCTACTTTCTGCCTTGTGGACTTAGAACTGATTGCTGTCTCCAGGCTGGCTCTCCTCCCCTATTATCATGGAAGGCGTCTCACAAAAATCACTGTGCGACAGTTTGAAAATGCTGCGCGGTGTTTTGTTGCCACATGCGCACCTGCACAGCTTAGAGGGAACATTGACCCTGAGTGGCTTATAGCTCTAAAATTGTAGAACCATTAAAATAATTAGAAACAAAACATTTAGAAAATAAATAGAAACAACCACCAAGATAGTTAACCAACTAAAAGTAAAGTCAGCAAATGGAGCCCTTAATGGTTAACCCATTCAGGGTTTAATTTTAGTATAAAAGGAATCTAGCAATGCAAGATTGTAACATGCCCTTTTTAAAAAAAGGATTTTACCAGGATGTTCACAAGACACCACGTCTTTTGGATCAGCCTCAGCAGAGAACCAGATCAGCCCTGGAAGTGGCTAGATGGAGAAAATTCCATGTGAATCTTTTCCTCTTTCCCTTTCAGTGACAAGAGCTGCAAACTAAATGCCTCCACTGAGGCTCTCCCCAGCTCAGGACGGATCCTACAAAAAGCCTCCTAGTTGCCAGTATTCAGGCGTTGCCCCCAAAACGAATTTGCCCTGCCAATGCAACTCAAAATGCATTACGGGAAGTCCACCACACTGAGAAAAATGACTTATGATTGGTCCTCCCCATACAACCATCACATCATCCCCACAATTACAAGATAAAAGTTTGGGTACTTACAACTAGCACACATTTATTTGGAAAAATTATGTGGTGATTCTGGCAGTTTACAGAAATAAAACAATACTAAACCCAATGAACCCCCATCCTCCTAGTGACCACAATCAAATCGACCACATGATCAGCTCCATATAACCGGAGTGGGGGGGAGGTCTCTATGCAAAGCAGTTACAATGGTTGCAGCCTCCTGGGGCCGTGTGATTGTTATTTGCAACCTTCCCAAGAAGCATAGTCAACAAGGAAAGCTGGATATTCTTACATTCATTTGATTTATGCAACAACTGCAGGGATTCGCTTAACAACCATGGTTAAAAAGGGGGTTATAAAACTGGGCAAAACTTGCTTACCAACCCCTTTGCTTAGCAATGGAAATTCCAGTCCAAATTGTGACTGCAAGTCAAGGATTGTGTGTACAAATAGCATGGTCAGAATTCTACTCGGAATGCTGAGCTGCTGGGAAGTAGATGGGTGAACTGGGATGCAGAGTTAACACTTCCAAATTGGGGGACACTCTGCAGAATCATCTTTGAGAAGGCAAGGCTCAGTTAGATGAATTGTATACTCAGGAACCCTTTGGTACAACCCATTGTCTAATTTCTGTTTCTTTTGCAGGTTGGAGATCATGGTGTAGGAAGTTATCACCCAGCCCTCTCTCAGAAAAATGAAATATTGCAAAGGCAGAATATTTCTCTGGATGTGAAAAGAAAGAAACATGTTTTAAAAGACAAAATAGCTGCCTGCAGCTTCCTGCCCATCCCCCTTTGTCAATGAGTCATTAAAGCCTGAGCTAGTCCACTTTACATAATAAAAAGTTTTCTCCTTCAGCTCCAGAGTGATAGGATTAAGGCATGATAATATTGGCCTTTTACCCAACTCGCCACATGGCATCTGAGAACTCAACCAAACCTGGATTCAAAACGCAGCCTAGAGAGTTGCCCCTGCATGGCCCCATGGGAGTCTGACAACCAATCAGAATACAAGATTAAGATCAAAAGCCAGAGAGGGCTTAAAACCAGGCACTCAGCTTCTCTTCCTTCCTTGCTTTCCCTTCTCTTCTCTTCTCCACCAACATTGAAGCATGTGATCACCTTTTCTGTTCAGGACTCAAGCCATGTGGTCCTCCATTAAAGCCATCTTTCCAAGCATTCTCCATGTCTCCAGTGTCTTTTTCCCCCACTTGGAGCTGAACCCAGAAGGACATTTTTTTCCAACAATGGGAAATGGAGGAGACTGTGTGCTTTTGGAGCCAAGGTGGCGCAGTGGTTAAATGCAGCACTGCAGGCTACTGCTAGATCAGCAGGTCAGCGGTTCAAATCTCACCGGCTCAGGGTTGACTCAGCCTTCCATCCTTCCGAGGTGGGTAAAATGAGGACCCAGATTGTTGGGGGCAATATGCTGACTCTCTGTAAACCGCTTAGAGAGGCCTGAAAGGCCTATGAAGCGGTATATAAGTCTACTGCTATTGCTATTGCTATTGGATGATGGTGCCACCGTTGGCGCAGCGAGATGCAACACTGAATACCGCTACATCTGCAAAAAAAATTGATCCAAGGATATTATATATATTCCCCATCTCCTCCCATCCACACTTCACCAGTATTCTATAGACACTGAACACTGATTGCTATTGTTTTGGATCCTTCTGAATAACCTCTGAACTACCTTAGGGAGATTAAGAGTTGATGTAGTGGCAATGGGGAAGAACTACTGGTGTTATTTTAAGGAGCTAGGGACCTATTTTGATTTTTCTTTCATATAAAGAAAAGTCTAGAAGTTAAGAGCTGTGTCTGTGCTAGACTGCATGTGTTTCACTCACTTTGTGGAGGAGAAAAAGGAAAGATCTTCATGTCGAATCAAAGCTGAGACAGTTTCAGAGTTTTGCATCCAGAGTCCTGTGCCAACCAATCAAGGTCAGGTCTTGCCGTCTCCTGAACATAGCAGGACTATGACGTCAGAGTGCCATGTTTTGATCTAAACTTAGGAGTTGTGTTGCTTGTGGAGAGCCTCTAGAGCAGTGTTTCTCAACCTTGGCAACTTGAAGATGTCCGGACTTCAACTCCCAGAATTCCCCAGCCAGCATTCGCTGGCTGGGGAATTCTGGGAGTTGAAGTCCGGACATCTTCAAGTTGCCAAGGTTGAGAAACACTGCTCTAGACATAACCTCACATTAAACAGCTGCTACTCCCTTAGGAGAAGTCTGGTTGTTTCTCTGGAGGAGACCTAGGCAGAGAAAGCCATAGTTTGCTTACTGCTGTTGCTTTGCATTTCAGTTTCTTTTTACCAGCAATCTGCCTGTTTTGCAACAAGGGTCCAGCATCAGCTGTGATGCAGGCCCATTGGAAGAAAGAAAGAGGGGAAAAAAGGGAGGGGAAACTGAGCCTAGAACAAGGGGTCGGGAACCTGCGCCTGTAGAGCAGCATATGGCTCTTTGGTCCCTCTCCTGTAGGATGATCCCACCACTAGGTGGCCCCTCCCCTCGCCCTCCCTCCTCACCTGCTCTGAGAAGGAAGGGTGACTGCAGCAGATGGAGACTCCCCATATTTAAGGTGACCAGACATCCCGATTTCAGCGGGACAGTCACGATTTATAACAATTTGTCCCATGTCCTGGGGTGTTTTTAAAAAGTCCCGATTTTCTGGCTTCATGTTGAAAGCCCATAGGATTTGCTTAAGAAATCCTAACCGGGGCAAGACAAAAGACACTCTGTCCTAACCTCTCTCTCTGTCTTAGTACTTTCATTGAAGATATTAAAACTTTAAAGCAAGAAAACGGACCCCCCCCACCCCTTTTACTCACTTTTATCAGAAAAGATGACCCAGTACCATAGAGCTCCAGGAAATACTTGGCTAGAGACGTAGCGAGTGTTCCTTCCTGGATTTTCCGGAGGGGAGGGGCACGGAGGTTGGAGGTCGGCTTGTGTGGAAAAAATGGTGGCAAAGTTTCTTTGAAAAATATTTCCCTGACTAATTTCACCATTTTAATTTGCTCAGTTCTTTGTATTAACATCTACATCATTCTGGATTGACTTGGAGTGCTCACTTTTGTCTGTTGGTAAGTGAGCTGGGTTTTTTCTTTTATTTTTTTTAATGTATTTTAAAATAATGTTTTATTTATTGTGCATAGGATTTTTAAAAATAGTTTTATTCTGTGTGGATTCTTTTTTTAAATTGTCTTAGACTATTTAAAAAAAGATTCTATCCAAAATAAATTGAAGTGAAACCATTTTTAAAAATTCTATGCACAATACTTTGAAATGTTTTACTTCAATTTATTCTGTGTGGATTCTTTTTTTAAATTGTCTTAGACTATTTTAAAAAAGATTCTATCCAAAATACAGAATACCAGCTGCAGTTATTCACTTAAGAACTGTGGCAAGAAAGGTGGTATAGTGACCAAAGTTACAATGGCATTGAAAAAAGTGACTGATGACCATTTTTCACACTTAGCGACCATTTTCACATTTAGCGACCATTGCAGCATCCTCATGGTCACGCAATCAAAATTTTGATGTTTGGCAACAGATTGTTATTTATGATGGTTTCAGTGTCCTGGGGTCAAATAATCACCTTTTGACAAAGTCAAATGGGGAAACCAGATTCACTTATGCTACTAACTTATCAGCTGCAGTTATTCACTTAAGAACTGTGGCAAGGAAGGTGGTATAGTGACCAAAGTTACAACGGCATTGAAAAAAGTGACTGATGACCATTTTTCACACTTAGCGACTATTTTCACACTTAGCGACCGTTGCAGCATCCTCATGGTCACGCGATCAAAATTTTGATGTTTGGCAACAGTTACAATTTATGTTTGTAAATTGTAGTTATGTTGAAATAAAAAAAACATTACAATACTATTTTTGCGTTGTATAAAATTTTTTGTTGCTCCATATAAAATTTTTAATCAAGCCCCCCCTTCCCCCAGTCAAAGGTGTCCCTCTTTACCAATCTGAAAATCTGGTCACCTTACCCATATTCCTTTCGCTGCCGCATCGCTGCTTGCTGCTCTTGCACTTAAGCTTAGCGCTTGCAAAATAGAGAAGACGATGTCCCCACTTCCTGCTCTTCCTGGAGCCCATTACAACACAGAGCATCGGCTGCAGCTGGGCGGCCCAGCCAGTGTCTCAGCATAGAGAAAAGTCGCCTCTCCCAACAAGGGCGGGAAAAAGAGACAAGTAGAGCGGAGGGGAGCTTCCCTTCCACTCAGGAATACAGAACAAGTCTCAGTTTGTCACAGTCGCCCTTCTCTCCTCAGGGTAGGAGAGGAGGGGGTGGAGGGTGGGGTGCAGCCAGTGGACAGGGAGCCACAGCAGGGGAACAAAAGAGCTTCATTTATCTGGGAACCTGAAATGATTCTGGATTCTTTCCCAAAATGGGATTGGGTGTGGGGGCGGGGATGTAGGGGGGGAGGATAGGGGGCTTGGAGAAGCTCAGCTGGCTTTCTTTTTGGGAGAGGGGGAGGTGGAAGACCCAATAAAAATCCAATCTACCCCGATAAATGGGGAAAATAAGGCCTCAGCAGTCCAGAGTCCAAAAAGGGGGGTGGAGTGGAGTCTGTTCCTCAGGATCGGAGAGGAAATCAGTCAAAATCTGGGCAGGAAGCTATTCAGAGAGGGATCTGCCTGGGTCTCTTCTTTCCTCCCCCTTAGATTCCCCCCTCTCCCGGCTCTCTTCCCTAGCCTGATTTTAAGGGGAGGGGAAGCAAGGTGAGACAATAGTTGCTAAAAGGCTGTCAGGGGAGAGCGGATAGAGAACTCCTTCTGTGGTATCAACCAGCTCTTTGCCTCCCCACCTCAAAGGGCCTTGGTTGGAGGCAACACAGCAACTCCAGACCCCCCCAGACCCGACCCGTTTAGTTTCTTTTCAGAGTCCCTTGCCATCTTCTTTGGGAGCCCAAGTGGTTGAATTCACTGCCTTAATTCATGTTTGGTGTATTGCCAGAGGCAAAACTCTTATAATATCTCACTATGAATGTTTTCGTTTGCTTTGCTCCAGGTGCCTTATGGAAGCTGAGAGGATTCTTCACCTCAGGCTGCCAGATTGCTCTCCTAGACGTGGCTGTTTCACTTTGGGATGCTCTTCGTTTACTACTAGAGGCCCCTGCAGTTTTCTGAACAGGCTCTAAATAGGCTGCTCCATAACCTTATACCTGTCCATCTTTCCACTTGTGTTTTATTTTCCTTCTGCTGTGGCTCATGAGGCTATGTTTATCCTAGCCTCTTTTGTACAAGTTCTAATAAAAATATAAAAAAGGGAAGTTTGTTCTTTATATGCAATAAGTATATTATATATTTTATATGCGGCCCAAGACAATTCACTCAGTGAGGCCCAGGCAAGCCAAAATTTAGACAGTCGTGGTTTAGATCAACCAGAATACAATGGATGATGGCTGTTTACAAACTTGTCAGGTAAACAAAAGGCATGCTTTAAAAACAACTTACCAATATGTAATGTGTATATTTACTCAACATCAAATCTATTTTCCTCCATTTCAATTCTCCTTCTTAATCACTGCAGTTCAAAATCAGTTTTCCCAGTGAACAGCCAACAAAGAACCAGAATTTCTGCGTCAAGCAAATTCCTGCAATATTTCCCCTCAGTTTATAACGTAGCATAAGGCTCACCGCTTAGAAGTGTGATGGCAAACTGTTCTGACCCCCTCCTCCGTCCAGTAAAGAATGCTGAGACAAGCTTAGTTGGAATGTCACAACTCTTTATTAACAGGAAACACAAATCTTGGTGGCTGAAAGCCCAGGCACAACGGAACAGATAAGAACCTTGGCAGCAACCCAGACTCTGACAGATACAGATAACAGCTTCTCCAGCATAATTAAGTTGAATCCTGCAAACCAGACTCCCCCCAGAGTCTCTCCTTAAATACTATTTTGAGAGGAGCCTAATTACAACCACCTGGATCCAATTATCTTTTGTATCTGCGTAGCTGTTCTCTACGTTGATCTGCCCGTCGTTGCCGGGCATCCAGGACCACCTCCCTTGTCTCCTTGCCACTGCTCCAAGGCCTGACATCAGGAGCACACTCCCTTTGGCTTTCACCGCTGCTCCATGCCTCAGGCACCTCCTGGTGGTCAACCAGCCTCTCTGATCTCTGCTCAGAGTCGGAACCCTGTCCAAGGTCCTCCACATCTTCCAGAATCGACTCATAAGGCCCCTTGCTCTTGGAGTCTGTTTGCAGCTCCAGCGGCTCCTGCTGGGCAACAACACAAACCTATAGCATGTGTGCCAGAGATGGCACACTGTGGGCACATGCACCATCGCCAGCTGCTTTTTGTGACATTTTACAAAAATTAAAATCACAATTACATTTTCACAGCTTTCTGTTATTGGTATTTATTTTTCTAATTTCAGGCTTTCCATTTCCCATTCTATTTTATATATATTCTTCTTCGTTTCATACTTTCTCATTTTTATAATAAATACATCTATATCCAATGTTTCCATCTCTATTGCTTTCTACACGCCATCTCTTTTCATTTTGTTTGCTATGTGTTCCTTATACATTGATTTTACATCTCTTTTCAAGCCAGTTATACCATCTGTTCCATATGTTTCCTCTCTATCTTAGTTCCATCATTAGTTTGTCCATTTCTGAACATTCTAGCACCTTTTTTAATGGTTTTTGCATTTGATTTAGCTTCTAACTTTGGGCATATGAAATTCTAGCAGCAGTGATTATATGAAGCATTAAACATTGGATATGCTTACTAATATTTTTTATTATTCCTAGAAGAATCAGCTCAGGGTTCATGTCAATTGCATGTACCATTTTTGAATTTTGGTTTGGTTTTCGGACACATCCACCACATATGATAGAAGGTCCCCTGTTGGCGATTACAGTTCCAACATTTTGGAAATCTATTTGGGAACATTTTGTCCACAGCTGGTCTTCACAGACACCAGGACATCAGAACCCCCCCCCCCAAAAACAGGCAGTTTTCGGGGTCATCTACTGGCCTAAAAACAGCCCCCCAAACTGCCTGACAATGACTCAGAAACCGCCCTGAAAACTGCCCCCAACATGGCAAAAAAAACAGGCATGCACACACTCGCCAGCTGGTCTTTGGGTTTCCGGTGCTCTGGCACGCGCACAGACCAGCTGGCCGCCATGCATGTGCACTGGCCACCTGGTCTGCGTATGCACGGGCATTTTGGTTTTGGCACAAAAGGAAGGTTTCCTATTTAGCTTGCAGAGCTTGGATTCATTGAATGACTTTACTAAAAATATAAATATTGCAGAATATATGGGCTTATGCTACATAAATAAGCTCAACTTAATGCTGAAACAATTAAATTATTATTAAACAAGTTAAAATCTATCTTAAATAGAAAACTATATTTAGTTTTAATTTCATTTCATTAAAATAAATTTGATTAAAAAAAATATCTGTTTTAAAAATTTGATTACAATTTTTTTTAAAAAAAACATTGATTTTTATCCATTTACGATGTTCTCCTATGTAAAACCATAGAATTCAGAGAGGGTGTATTTTCCTTGTCACACAACTGTATAAAAATGATGATCATGTTGTTTCATAAAGTCATTTTTTTTTGCAAAGGTAACGGTGTTTATTGATGCAGGTCCCCGAGTTGGCAGTTGTGTCAACCAAATACGCACAGTTTGCACCATCTCCCCCGACTGGCAACCTGCAACAGAGGAAGAAATTAGATGGAGGGGAGTATTTCCCACCCAGCAGTACTAAAGGGCTTCAGAGTTTACAGTTCATAAGAGCCAAGGTGGCGCAGTGGTTAAATGCAGCACTGCAGGCTACTGCTAGATCAGCAGTTCAGCGGTTCAAATCTCACCGGCTCAGGGTTGACTCAGCCTTCCATCCTTCCGAGGTGGGTAAAATGAGGACCCGGATTGTTGGGGGCAATATGCTGACTCTCTGTAAACCGCTTAGAGAGGGCTGAAAGCCCTATGAAGCGGTATATAAGTCTACTGCTATTATTCATCTAGCTGAGCCTTGCCTTCTCAAAGATGATCCTGCAGATTGATCCCCCCCAATTCAGCTATGGGGAAGTATTGACCTTACAGTACTCGCTGTGTCCCAGGAGCTCAGCATTCTGGACTCCGTGCCAAGTGGAATTCTGAGAACTCTTATTTGTACAGGTAGTCCTTGACTTACAACCATGATTAGCACTGGAATCTCCATTGCCTAATCAAAGCAGTTGTTAACTGAGTTGTGCCCAATTTTATAAACATTTTGCCGCAGTTGTTGAGTGAATGAAATGATTTCAAGCGGGTCCAGATTTCGCTGTTGAATCTGCTTCCTGGGAAGATCGCCAAGTGGCAACCTCATGACCCCAGGATGCTGCAACCACTGTCTTGCCAACAGACCTGGACACCCCAGCATGATGTGGAGCCCATCAACTGGTCAATGTGACTGTTATTGCTGTAGGGGTGAGGGGAGTTTATTTAGTTTAGTATTGTTCTTTTATTTCTGTAAGCTACCCAGAGTCACTAGGAGTGATTTGGGTGGCCACATAGAGTTTCCTAACAAATAAATATGGGCTACTTGCCAAATTTTGATCATGGGGATACTAATGATAATTGTAACTGTATGGATCAATCACAAGTCATTTCTTTTTTGATGCCATTATAACTTTCAAAGCTTGCTAAATGAATGGCTGTTAGTCAAGGACTACCCATAATGCACCTGAGTTACATTAGCAGGGCCAAATATTTTTAGGAGGAAACGCCTGAATCCTGGCAGCCAGGAGGCTCTTTCTTGGATTATTCCTGAGCTGGGGAAAGCCTCAATGGACGTGGCACGACATAACCGCGAACGTCAAAAGCGCGCCGACAACACCGCGGCGCTAAAACCGCGATGTCAAAAGCGCGCCGACAACAGCACGCCGACAGAAGCGCGATTTAACTTAAGTTAAGGTTTAAGGTTAGGTTTAGGGTAGGTTTAGCGTTAGGTTTAGGGTTATTTGTAGGGTTATGTTACAGCGCGCTTCTGTCGGCGCGCTGTTGTCGCGCGGTTTTGACGGTGCAGTTTTGTCACCGCGCTTTAGTCACACACGCTTTAGTCTACCGCGGTTTTGTGGTGGAACCTCAATGGAAGCATTTTATTTTCCACTCTTATAACCGAAAGGAAAAGGGGAAGACTCACGTTGAATTTTCTCCATCTAGCCACTTCCAGGGCTGTGGTGGTTCTCTCTTGAGGCCGATCCAAAAGACGTGGTTTCTTGTGAGATTGGTCACAAAATCCTTTTTAAAAAAAGAAATAAAAACTGTGCATGTTGGAATCTTGCACTGCTAGATTTCCAGCTGAATTTCTGAACTTATTAAAGGTATCTTTTGAACAGTAATTAACCCCAATAAAACATACCAAGTAGTTCCTTGGTGAGTGACAATATGATAGACGCCAATTAACTTTTTAAATGTAAACTTAAAACCTTTTTTTAGAAGAAAAAATACTCTTGATTTTCTTAAAATGGATCTTGGCAATGTCTAGTTTGCTTGCTTCCTGATTCTATCTCTGTTCTGAAATTCACATATATTAATCATTTGGAGATAGTTATCACATCTTTCTAAGCAGGAAAAAATGAAAGAAGATGATGACAGTGACGTTTATTTCAATGATATTCTTGGATTTTTAATTTTCTGCTTTGTAAAACTGGCAGATTTTGGAACCTGGAGATGATTAAAAGGCTTTTGAAGCTTTAATTCAGAAAGGCATCCAAGGAGACTTTTTTTTAAGTAATAGTAGGACAAAATCTTTTTCCTGTTGTAGAAGAGCGTGCAACATCAATGAAGCAACAATACTTCCATGGTGTCCAGTTACATTACTCACCATTTCCTCCTTTGTAATTTTGGCCAAGGAAGCATTGTGCAAAATACAGGAGTCCCTGCTCTCCATCCAGTTCTTTTCCACCTTTGAAAGATTGTAGCAGTGTCCCTGATGTGCAATCCAATCAGGTGGACATGTAACAGATGGACATTTTACCACATCCTTTTGGTAGTTTAATCCTACTAATATTCCTAGAACAGAGAAAGATGGAAAGGATAGACACTAATTAATCCCATTCTGTTCTTATGGGTAAGATGGGACCCTCCTGCTCTATCAGTGAGTTCTGACAAAACCCAATCTAGATGAGAAGCCCCATATTCTAGCACAGTGATGGCGAATGTTTTTCTGCTCAGCTGCCAAAAGGGTGTGGGCGTGCAAAATAGCATGCACATGTGTGCCCACGCCCGTAATGCAATGCCCCCCCCCACACATGCATGCACAACTCATACAACCCACCCCCCTCACATGCGCGCAGGCCTCATTAAAGCCTCCGAACGTCTGGTAGACCCGTTGGGCCATTTTCCACTCCTCCCAGGCTTCAGAAAACCCCCAGACGGCTGGAGAGGGCGAAAAATAGCCTACCGGAAGTTTAGAGACTTCAGTGAGGCCTGTGCGCTCACTATATTCTCTCTCCACCCTCTGGAAGGCTGAAAATCAGATGGCCAGCGTGCACATGCAAGCTGGAGCTGACATAGGGGAACGCATGCCCTCAGATGTGGCTCCACGTGCCACCTGAGACACATATGCCATAGGTTCGCCATCACGGTTCTAGCAGATGTAATGACCTCCGTCCTGCAATCCTCAGATTAATAGGGACTAAGGACCTGAGCAGTAATTTGCATGCTGGATTTGGATCAAAGATACCAGATGCAAATCCATTTATTCAGCCACAAAACTATTTGTGGGATTTTCCTCTAATTTGGCCAACCTATCACATATTTGTCCACCTATTTCACATTTATTGCTTTTGGCAGGAAATCACTAAATAAATATATGCCCCCCCCCCATTTTTTAAACATCAAGACTTGTTCCAAACATTGGACCTGAATTTTCTTCTATTGGATGAAGTAGATTACAGTAGCTAAAAATAGGGACAAGGCCAACTCTATGTTTCTGATCGAACTGCATTCAGCTTCATGAAGTTACGTGTAGCATTTAAAGGCAAAAGTATTAGGGTCAGGATTCCTTACCCAAGAAAAAGATAGTGGCGGCGATGACTAGACAAACGGCTGCTAGAATTGCTATTTTGCGTTTACTGCCAAATAATCTCCTTTTGATTGTCTTGGCACATTCTGCACACACACACACAAAAGAAAAGAAAAAGTTAGGTCGAGAGAAATCTGGATACTGGCTTTCCTTCAAGTGAAAACCCAGAAAAAATATTATGCACATTTCTAAGTTGGCAAGGGTTTTTTTTTAATGTACAATTTCCAAACCCAACAGCCCTCCTCTTGAATCAGCTAAAATGCCAGTCTTAATCTGATGAAAAGAAACTGAGCTACAATGTTCTCACTGAGAAAATACAACTGCTTAGGAATTTTTACCTCTAATCCTCCCCCTCCCCCTTATGGATCTGGAGGCACTTTTGTAAATAATGATGATGCTCCAGTCTATACTTGTGTTTCATCTGGTTCAATTGAAGCGAAGCGTGAAACATAAAATAAAGGGGTTTTTGGGGAGTATTTCTTTTCAAAGGCAGAGTGCTAAGGGGCTAGGGATTGATACAATCTAACACTGCCACCTAGCGGACTTTGAAACAATGTTCCCAAACTTTACTGCTGGAGCTACTTAGAGAGACCATTCTTATCTATTCAAGGTTAAGACATGATAAGAGGCAAGAACCACAGTTGTTACGCAGGTCTTTCTTGTGGATCTTTAGTGTCTGGAAACCTATTTTGGAAGATGAATGAAAACGCTTAAGGGAAAATTGGAGTGACCTTGGGAAAGGAAAAAGAAAAAACTTTGAACTCTCTCCTTCATGGTTTTGCTTGACTATGTTTACATCACTCTGCCTGGGATGTGATGTTTTCTTTCTTTCTTTTTGCCTTTTTTTCCATTCTTTTTCTTGTAGAAGCCCTGAAGTTTTGAAGTGTTTAATTTTTTTTTCCTTTTGCTTGTTCCCCTTCCTACCTTTTTGAAATATTTGAGATATATACATATACATCAAATACATGTACATATACATATGCATACACACACACACACACACTATTGTGTGTCCCCTATTTTCTCTCTTCAAAAAATTGGGCTTTAAAATTTGGATCTGATTGGACAAGGTGGCCAAGATTTTTATTGGTTTTTTTTGCCCATTCCTCTTTTATTTTCTACTACACTTTCTATATCCTTTTTATCTTAAATTTTACCAATTTTACTTAAAATAGGAGTTAACTATAGATGGCTGATACCAGAAGGTTTAATATTTCTATGAAAAGGACAAAGATACAGAATTGATACAATTGAGAAAGCAGAAGCTTTTTATACAGAACATCTGAGAGGAAAGGCCGAGAAGTCTGGAAAAGAACTTCTGGTGCAATTGTTAGACATACCCATAACTGAAACTGAGAAGGTGGAGGGTGCGGTAGTTGGGATTGACATTGAAGAAAGTGCCGTAGCGGGGGTAGAGATTAGAGAACAATGGGAACCAAGAACAACTAGAGCTATAAACCCTAATTATAAAACATAATGATGGAAGGAACAAAACTGCTTTCAATAAATGTAAATGGACTTAATTCGGTAATCAAAAGAAGGAAAATATTTCATAAATTAGAAAAGTTAAAAATAGACATAATTTGCTTACAAGAAGTACATATTCAACAAAGATACGATTATTTATTAGTACAACCAAAACTTGGAAAAACTGTTACTTCCTTGGTGGACTGTAAGAAAGGAGGTGTGACTTTTTATATTAAAGATAAAATCCCAGCAAAACAAATCTATACAGATGAAGATGGAAGAATTTTGATGGTGGAAATTATGGACAATGCAAGGAAAATACTCTTAATCGCAATTTACGCACCTAACGAAAAACAGGATGAATTTTATAAAAAACTCCACAAGAAAATATTTGACTTAAGATTATGCTGCTATTTGCATGATGGAAGACTTTAATGGCATTATAAATCAGAACATGGATCATAAAACCCATAAAACAATAAAATCAAATAGAAAAACACTCCCGAAATCCTTCTTCAAGATGATGGATGAAATCAATCTAAAAGATATCTGGAGCGAAAGAAATCCTACCAAAAAACAATATACCTTATATTCAAATAGACACCTATCATTCTGTAGAATTGATATGATTTGGGCCTCAACGGATCTATTTGACAGTATACAAGAAGTGGAAATTGAACCAAGTATTTGGGCTGACCACAACGCAATGATAATAAAATGGAGAGCGCAAAGAACAAGATCTAGATGGACTTTAAAAAAGAAGATACTGAAAGAGAAAGACTTTTTAAAGAAAATCGAAAAAGAATTGACTTTCTTTTTCAAAGAAAATAAAAAAGAAGACACATCCTTGCAGAACCTTTGGGATACAATGAAGGCCTTTTCTAGAGGTATGATAATAGACTATACAAAAATGAGAGACTCAAAGAAAAGACAAACATCCAAAAATCTAGAAAAAGACTATAGTATTTTGGAAAAAGAACTATAGAAATCTCCACAAAAGAAAGAGACTAAAATAAAAATGGATATAATTAAACATAAAATGGACTTACTGGAAAAGGAGGAATTGGCACAAAAAATTAAAGGCGCTAAAGAGAATTATTTTGAAAATGCAAATAAACCAGGCAGATGGTTGGCATATAAACTGAGAAAGGAGAGAGAGGCTAAGAAAATACAACAACTAAAAGACGAACAAGGACAAACCCACTATGGAAAAGAAGAAAATCATACAAGATTACTACCCCAAGTTGTATGAACAAGAGAATATAAAAGAGGAAGAAGTTACACAATATTTACAAAAAGTTAATCTTCCCCTGATACCCAACGATATTAGAACTATGTTAGAAGGCAAAATAACAATGATGGAGTTAGCTGAAGCTCTTAAAAGACAAAAGAATGGGAAGGCCCCCGGTCTGGACGGCTTACCTGTGGAATTTTACAAAACACTAGAGGAATCCTTGTCTCTTCCCCTGTTAGAAGTTATGAATGAAGTACTGATTGAAAGTAAAATACCTAACTCTTCGCTAGAAGCATACATTACATTGATACCCAAAGAGGAGGCAGACCATACGCAAATTAAGAACTACAGACCAATTTCCTTGTTAAACTCAGATTACAAGTTATTTGCTTCCATACTGGCAGAGAGACTGAAAAAATATTTAAATGGGTTTATCCATTCGGATCAAAATGGTTTTTTACCAAAGAGACAAATTAGAGATAATATAAGAATAATCTTGGACACTTTGGAATATTATGAAGCTCACCCCCGAAAAGCAAGTAGCCTTGATGTTTCTTGACGCGCAGAAGGCTTTTGATAATGTGAACTGGCTATTCATGATACAGCAAATGGAACAAATGAACTTTGGTAAGAATTTTATTCAAGCTATACAAACAGTATATCACAAACAGCTAAGATAATGATAAATGGAGAATTGACAGATCCTATTGAAATAAAGAGAGGTGCGAGACAAGGCTGCCCATTATCACCGCTATTTTTAGAAGTTTTAAAACAGAAGGATCAGAGAAGAGGAAGAAATAAAGGGAATGACTATTAAAAAAGAATGTAAGTTGCAAGCGTTTGCAGATGATTTAGTTTTCATTCTCGAGGAGCCACTTGAATCTGTACCCAAATTGATAGAAAGAATTGAAGAGTATGGAAAAGTAGCAGATTTGAAAATAAATAAAAACAAAACAAAAATCATGACAAAGAACATATCATCAAAACAAAAAGAAGAATTGGCAGAAATCTTGGAGATGCAAGTTACAAACAAGATCAAATATTTGGGGATCTTTTTAACCGCTAGATGCAGTACCCTCAAAGAGGATAATTATTTTAGATTGAAGCAACGAATTGCAACGGACTTGGTGAAATGGGAAAGTCTTCAACTATCAATGATTGGGAGAATCTCTACAATTAAAATGAACATTTTACCTAGAATCCTACACTTGTTCCAGACAATCCCAATTAGGTTGGGGGAAGATTATTTTGAAGACTTAAATAAATTGGTGTTGAAATTCATATGGCAGGGGAAAAAAGCAAGAATAAAACGCAAAGTGCTGCAAGATGCTAAATCAAGAGGAGGGTTCGGATTACCTGACTGGGAGCTATATCATCACACAGCTAGTTTGATGTGGATCAAGGAATGGATAATGTTAAGAAATGGTAGGTTCTGGGAACCTAGAGGGTCATGACTTGCTGTTGGGATGGCATGCTTTTTTATGGTATAAGGGAACTAAAGTACATGTCTATTTTAGAAGGCACTATATAAGAGAGGCTTTGCTATTAAACTGGGAGAAGGTTAAAAGGCTACACTATTTAAAAATTCCAGTCTGGATATCAACCATTGAAGCTTTTTCATATTCAATAATATACAAAAAGGAACAAACAGTTAGATATGCTGAACTATTAAATACAGTGGGTGAACTTAAATCCATTCAAGATTTAAAACAGGAAAGTATTGAAGTTAATTGGTATTCATATGTGCAAATACATTTTAGATACAATGAAGATCGAAAAAAGGAGGGTTTTTACAATAAAATGACTGAATTAGATAAAATCTTAACAGGTACCAATGAAAAAGTAATTAAAAAACTCTATGGCTACTTATTAGAGGTGAAACTTCAGGAAGAACAAGTCAAAGAAACTATGTTAGCTTGGGGGAAAAACTTTGGGCATGGGACTGAATTAGAGAAATGGCAAAAACTGTGGACGCAAAACTATAAAATGACAATGTCAACTGCATATAAAGAGAACTTGTATAAGATGTTTTACAGGTGGCATCTATCCCCAACGAGAATTGCAAGAATGTCCAAGAATAAATGTCCAAGAATAAATGTCCAAGAATAAATGTCCAAGAATAAATGTTGGAAATGTCATCAGACACCGGGCACATACTACCACATGTGGTGGACTTGTACTGAAGCTAAAAGATATTGGACTAAAATCCACAAGTGGTTGGAGAAAATGATACATAAACACATAGACTTAAAACCGGAATTCTTTTTATTGGGAATAATACCAGAAACATACAATAAGGACTTGAAATACCTGATAATAAATGTTTTAACAACTGCTAGAATTGTATTTGCCAAAAATTGGAAAAACGAGAAAGTACCATCACAGGTGGAAACTATTCAGAAAATAATGAAATGTGCCGAAATGAGTAAACTTACATTTGAAATTAGAGAAGGAGAGGACGAGCAATTTTATAAAGTATGGGACTTGTTTTACCAATGGTTAGATAAAAAAAACTGGGAATGAAACTGTTTACTTATGTAGTAATAGGAAGTTATAGTTATTGTTATGAAAGTTGTTTTTCTCTTGTTATGATATAGAGCACTATTCACTTGATATATAAAGGACAATAATGATCTCAATATATAAGAGTGGGATGATTTGAACACTTTGGTATAATTGTATGTAGTGACCATTTTATATTAGAAAGATCTTTGTATATTAAACGGATCAATGATGATGTAATGAACAATTGATATATATATGAATTGAAATACTTAACCACTATATGGATTAATAATTAATAATGGAAAACTATTTTTGGAACTCTGGATGATTGGTCACATTATGGTCAATTGAAAATATGAATGTATATTATAAATTAATGGGAATTCTTTGTTCTAATCTCCGCTTTTTCTCCTTGGAGATAGGTGATATAATACTTTAAAGACTTATTGTTATTTGATAGATAATTATGAATTCAAGGAAATAAGGATTGTTACAAATGAAAGAATATTAATGGTAATTTGACCACATAATGCTCAATGACAGCGAAATATTCAGTTATGTTTAATGCAAAACCAGTGATGCTATTCTTAATCTTAAGAATTGATGCACAAAAACGTGTAACCAAACAACATGCTTGATGAAATGGAGGAAAGTTGATTTTTTTTCTTGCTTTTGTTTTGTTTTTTCTTTAAGAAAAAGAATAAAAATATATATTAAAATAAATAAAATAATAATAATAAGACCTCCCCGAAAATAAGGCAAAGTGTTTATTTTGGGGTTCAAAAGAAAATAAGACCCTGTCTTATTTTTGGGAAAACATGGTAAATGACTTCTTAACGCTCACTAGGATCACAGCCTAACTCTGTAATGATATTTGCTTCTTTCTCCCAAGAAACATTAAAATTCAGCGGATGTTTTTTGAAGTCCAATTGGGGACACGGTGCATGTTTTGAATTGCTCCATATGCCCCTGTGGCTACGGCTTGGACATTTCAATCCCTCACTTGCGTGACTGGCTTCCAGATATTGATATTGTTATTACTACCTGCATCTTCCTCCTGTCCACTTGCAGATCCATTGGAAGAGGAGTCCCGCAGCTGTTTCTGCTCATCCATATTCAGCATTCTTGGCTCTGTATAATCTGGAATTGAAATTGGGGCTGTAAAAAGAAGGAAGGCCAAGATGCATACAGAAGCTGGCAAATTGTTACTAATTTCAAAGAATCTCTTTCTATATGTAAGACATAGCCTCTTAAAGAGCATGCAGCAGAAAATAAGTTGTCATGCAAAGTTTTTTTATTGCCATCAATAAATTGGGCAACTTTTTAGTAGAAGAGCAAAATAAATATGCAACATTCTGTTATTTACTTCATGTCAAAAAGGCTGAAATTCAATTGAGAATAAGAAGCTAATCTTGGCTAATCTTAAAAAGCTAAGATGAGACTCTATCAGAGACGCTGAAGGCTACATTAACTAAAAACTTTTCATATAGCAACACTCACAAATATAAATCCACACACAACACAGGAGAAACATATCTCTTAAATTTCTCACAATTTCAGCAGAAAAAGCCCTATTAGAAACCCAAGCAGGAGATGATAGTTTATGTAATTTTTCTCTATACACCAATGCCTTTACTCATTTATTTTTATCCAATTCAGTGACTCACCCAATATCTCCTATATCCACAATTTGTTTTACAATCCTAAAAACTTTCCTGAAATCTTTAGAAAAAAAGTAGTGGAACATATAATTCTATTATTAAATAAATGAAGAACAAACTAAGAATGAAGAATGTGCTTTGCTGGAGGTGTGCTCTGCATGAGTGAGCAACGTTTAGCAAAGACTGCAATCAGTTGGATACCACCAGATTGTCGGAGAAAAAGAGAAATGAAATTAGATTAGATTAGATTACTTTATTTGTATGCCGCCCTTTTCCCTGAGGGGACTCAGGGCGGCTCACAATTCAAGGGAGGGGAGAAAAAACAAACAAAATACAGAACATAAAAATCATACACAGCTAAAAAACACAACAATCATACCATTCGGAGTGGGGCTGCAAGTCTTTAGCCCCAGGCTTGTCGGGACAGCCAGGTTTTAAGGGCTATGCGGAAGGCATGGAGGGTGGTGAGGGTACGAATCTCCATGGGGAGTTCGTTCCACAGGGTCGGAGCAGCCACAGAGAAGGCCCTCCTCCGGGTAGTCGCCAGTCGACACTGGGCGGCTGATGGAATTCGGAGGAGGCCTAGTCTGTGGGATCTTATTGGTCTAGTGGAAGTAATTGGCAGCAGGCGGTCTCTCAAGTACCCAGATCCAATACCATGAAGGGCTTTGTAGGTGACAACTAGCACCTTGAAGCGAATCCGGCGATCAACAGGCAGCCAGTGCAGCTCGCGGAGGATAGGTGTTACGTGGGTGAAACGAGGCGCACCCACGATCGCTCGCGCGGCTGCATTCTGGACAAGCTGAAGTCGCCGAATACTCTTCAAGGGCAGCCCCATGTAGAGCACATTGCAGTACTCCAGCCTAGAGGTCACAGGGCATGAGTGACTGTTGTGAGAGCCTCCCGGTTCAGGTAGGGACGCAACTGGTGCACCAGGCGAACCTGGGCAAATGCCCCCCTGGTCACAGCTGACAAATGGTGTTCAAGAGTCAGCTGTGGGTCCAGGAGGACTCCCAAGTTGCGGACCCTATCTGAGGGGCGTAAAATTTGACCCCCCAGCCTGAGAGATGGAACACTTGGCCAATTTGTAGGAGGGAAGCACAGCAGCCACTTGGTCTTATATGGATTGAGAACAAGCTTGTTAACCCCCATCCAGTCCCTAACAGCCTCCAGGCCCTGGCTCATCACGTCTATCGCTTCGTTGTGTTGGCACGGGGCGTCCACATACTGGTGGTATTTTATCCCGTGCCGTCGAATGATCTCACCCAGCGGTTTCATGTAGATATTGAAGAGGAGGGGGGACAGAACCGAACCCTGCGGCACCCCATACGTTAGGGGCCTAGGGGTCGATCTCTGCCCTCCAACTAACACCGACTGCGACCTGTCCGAGAGGTAAGAAGAGAACCACTGTAAGACAGTGCCTCCCACCCCCACCTCCCGCAGTCGTCGCAGAAGGATACCATGGTCGATGGTATCGAAAGCCGCAGAGAGGTCAAGGAGTACTAGGATGGAGGCATGACCTCCATCCCTGGCTCTCCAGAGATCATCGGTCAACGCGACCAAAGCGGTTTCCGTGCTGTAGCCAGGCCTGAAACCAGACTGGAAGGGATCTAGATAACTGGTTTCCTCCAAGGACCGCTGGAGCTGAAAGGCCACCACCTTCTCAACAATCTTCCCCACAAAGGGGAGGTTGGAGACTGGACGATAGTTGTTTAGGACGGCTGGATCCAAAGATGGTTTCTTCAGGAGGGGTCTCACCACCGCCGCCTTTAATGCGGGGGGAAAGACCCCCTCCCAAAGGGAGGTGGCAACAACCGCCTGGATCCAGCCCTGTGTCACCTCCCTGCTGTTAACAACCAGCCAGGAGGGGCACGGGTCCAGTACACATGTGGAGGCACTTACCGCTCTCATGGCCTTGTCCACGTCCTCAGGGGTAACAGCTTGAAAATCAATCCAGTGATGACCTGCCAGATTATCCCCTGGTGCCTCAGCTGGTACTGCGGGATTGGAGTCCAGGTCCGTCCGAAACCGAGCAACTTTATCCGCGAGGAATTGGACGTAGTCCTCAGCTCTGCCCTGCAAAGGATCGCTCATATCCCTCCTGTTTAGGAGGGAACGGGTTATCCTGAACAGGGCGGCTGGGCGCGACTCAGCGGAAGCAATCAGAGAGGCAATGTATGATCTTTTTGACGTCTTAATTGCCCGGATGTAAGCTCTGATGCTAGATGTTAAAAGTGCTCGGTCCGACTCGGATTTTCTGGATCTCCATCGGTGCTCTAGGCGTCTCTTTCGGCACTTCATCTCCCGGAGTTCCTCAGTAAACCAAGGAGCCCTCCTGGATCCACTGCCTCGGAGCGGCCGTAAAGGCGCAATCCGGTCAAGAGCCCCCATCGCTGCTGAATTCCAAGCAGCAACCAGAGTCTCCGCCGGACTGCGGGTGAGAGTATCAGGAATGACCCCAAGCTCCGTCTGAAAACCCAACAGGTCCATAAATCGCCTGGGGCGGAACCACCTGGTCGGTTCCTCCTCCCTACAGTGGGGGTTTGGTCTCCAAAAGTCAAGCCTCAGTAGGTAGTGGTCTGACCATGACAGGGGTAAGATCTCACTGCCCCTCAGACCAAGATCACAAGTCCACTGCTCCGAAAGAAATACGAGGTTGAGCATGTGACCTGCCGAGTGGGTTGGGCCCCAAATTACTTGGGTCAAGCCCATGGCTGTCATGGAGGCCATGAACTCCTGCGCTCCATCAGAGTGTTCACCGAGCGAAGGCAAATTGAAATCCCCCAGAACCATAAGCCTGGGGAACTCAATTGCCAGCTCGGCTACCGACTCGAGCGAGGGGAGGGCTGCTGCAACGCTGTTGGGAGGCAGGTACGTTAACAGCAAGCCCACTTGACCCTTGAGGTCCAACTTCACCAGCAGGGACTCACACCCGACAAGCTCCCGAGCAGGGATCCTACGGGGTAATAGAGACTCTCGGATAACAATGGCCACACACCCCACCCCTTCCCTGAGCTCGCGGCTGATGGAGCACCTGAAAGCCCTCTGGGCACATCTCTACGAGGGGGACTCCTCCCTCCGGGCCCAGCCAGGTTTCAGTAATACATGCCAGGTCTGCCCTCTCGTCTAAAATTAAGTCCCGGACGAGAGGAGCCTTATGAACTACAGACCTGGCATTTAGCGACAACAGCCTGAGACCAGGGTCCTGATTACTCGCGCCATCTGGCCTTGGAGTGGGACTCATAGGGCCGGAAGGAGGGATCTCTGTAACATAGCGAGCCCTCATTCCCCGGTAATGGCCAGCCCTAAAGTCCCCGCCATATCTGCCCCTCCCTGTTACGACTGTAATGCTCCGGCCCACTCCCGTGTCCGTAATTCCCCCAACCACCCCTATGGCCCCCGCATTCCTCGACAGGTCCTCCGAATCAAACACACTCATTCGTTCACCCAAGCAGTCCCCACGCAGTAATTAAAAAACACAAAATACAATAATAATAGGTTAATAAAAGTGGGATCATTCACTCAATCGCATGCATATCCCATGCACTCACCATACAAGTTAAAAAGTTGCACAACTGTGCAAAGTTCGTACGAGGCTTGTGCTAATATGAGGGAGGAGGTCTTAATGTTCTTAATCTTCTCCTCTGCAGAGTGCTATTCAAGATGGCGTTAGTACTCCCAGGGCAATTGCAGCTCATAATAGTCAAAACAGCTAAAATAGCTGCGATAGCAAGGCCAAAAGTCCTGGTATTGTGGTTAGGGAAAGACTTGTTGTTTAAAGGCCCAGCTGGAGAAGATAGTGATAGCAACGGTTGGGGCTGAAGAAGCCAGTCCAAATGCCCCAGGCATATAGTTGAGGAGAGACAGATGGTCAGAGCCCAGAATAACAAGAGACCAATGTTGCTTGAAAAGACAGCAGGAGATGGTATACAGGGGGTATCTTGTATTCCCCCTCTCCTATAAGCCTGGGAGGGACCAAAAGTCCGGGGGGGCTGAGGGGTGGCAGAAGCCCCCCCTGTTTGCTGTAAATACCCCCACTCGTCCAAAGTCTCAAGCACCGTAGTATAATAAATTAAACAAGTATTGTCTGAGATGATATTCCAATTCCAAGAACAGTGGCAGGAGGCTATGAACAACACAGCTGGGACTGAAACAGCAAGTCCGGGGGCAGATTCAGGGGCCCTAGGGTTGCAGTTGAAAGAGGCTAGATATTCAGGACCCAGGTTAAAAGGGAGCCAGATGTCAGGCAGGGGGGAGCATAACAGCGAAGGTGGTCTGGAGGAAAAGTTTGCCAGGATGAAAAGTCCAGACAAAAGTCCAGTCGCGCAAGATGTAAGAAGTGGAGGAAGCCACGCTGAGGAAAAAGCTGAGCCGAACAGAGAGGGGGGGGAGGGGGCGTCCGGAAGCAGCATGGCGACTGTAACATAGCCAGCCGCCCACTTCATGCAGCCCCAGCAGTCGCCCAGATCATTCACCCCTTCTCTGGGGCAATGGGCCATCCACTGAAGTCCTCAGGGGCTCACCAAGTCGGGCGGGTAGCGCCAGGAACACCCAGGCACCAGAAATGGTAAAAAAAAAAAAAAAAAAAAAAACCTACACCAAGTATTACAGGAATATCTGAAAAACATCATTCTTAAATGGAAGGATGTGGAGACTCTAGCTGTGGACCCAGAACTATGGAAAATGCTTGTAGCTCAATGTGCTTAGCAGAGGATGTGACATTATTATTAACTATGTGAGAAGTTTGATATGCAAATATATTTTATACTGTTTCCATCTTCCCTTAAAATATTAGCAGAATCCATACAGGTCTGAGAATCAGTGTCTCCACTAGATAATTGACAGTCAAGCTGAAACTAAATTAATCAACCAAATAAGTTACCCAGACATAATCCGCATATCAAAGGATAAGGTCTGCAAACAAGAGTTCATCAAATCAGGTTTCCCAGGGTAAACTCATATTCACAAGAATAAACATACATAGACATAAAGGTAATCCTCACAACAGATCAGCTAGTGAAAAAATTACTTATGACCATTTTTCACACTTATGACCTTTGTAGCATCCCCGTGATCATGTGAATAAAATTCAGATGTAGTCAACTGATTCATACTTATGACATTGCGGTGTTCAAAGGTTGTGATCCCTTTTGCAATCTTATTGTTGTAATACTATCATACCCTATGTATTACTGTACCAATTACCAGGGTAAATTTGATTTAAGTCAAGTCAATTTAAATCACTAGTAAAAAGGCTTGATTTACTTCAACTCAATTTAAATCATAATTTTTAAAGAGCAACTGTCATTTCTATCCCGTAGCGGCTCCTCCTGTCCTGTTGTTGACTCACCGAGTCCCAATACTGCAGAATATATAGCATCATGCTACATAACTAAGCTCCATTTTATGCTGAATAAATTATTAAGGTATGTTTAGATGGATTTTTACTCCAAGAGCATTTTTTAAATTAATTTGATAAAAATAAAAACATCCAATTTAAATTTAAAAATCCATTTTTTATTTTTTTAAAAAAATCATTGATTTTTATCCACACTGGGAATTACTATAATTATAATATAGGTAGATATTCAAAAGAAAACTGTAAGAAATATAATTTTCACTAATACAGCTAATACCCATTGTTATTGCAGAAGATTTTTCCATTGGTATTAATGAAGAATTTTGCCAAAACATCTTGGATGGACATTTTGCAAGATTGCACACCCAATTTCAGTAACTTTATGCACTCAAATCCTCCGATACAAAGAAACCCTTAGCATGAATTGCTTACTAGAAAATAGGTGCAGATTTCCCTCCCAAATATAGCAAGTTCTCAACTTACAACTACAATTGAGCCCAAAATTTCTCTTGCTAAATGAAACATGGGTTAAGTGAATGTTGTCCCATTATAGCAGTGGTCCCCAACCCCCGGTCCATGGACCGGTGTCGGGCCGTGGAGTACCTGGCACTGGGCCGCGCAGCGACCGGGGGCCATGATCACTGTTCCCTCTAAGTGAGCGTGGCTTGGTGGGTTTCGCGCACATTGCAAAAAAAGCCCGCGCAGCAGATTCTATCGGCCGCGCAGAGTTTTCTGTAAAGCAAACGTGGGGAAGTCCTTTGCAGGCGGCTAGAACTGGCCGCCTGCAAAGGACCTCCCCAGACTTGTTTTGCTGAGCCGCCAGTCCTCTTGCTTCTTCTCCTTCACCGGCAAAGCTCCCGCTGGCGCCCTGCCCATGGCAGTGGCAGTGCCTCTCCCTCCAAGCGGAGCACCTGAGCTGGCTCCCGCGTTATCCCTCCCCCTTCCTCCTCTGCCGTGCTTTTGAGGCTGCGGGAGCTAGTAGGAAAGCGGCGGAGGTGGAGGCAGGGATAACCCAGAGCCCAGCTGAGGTGCTCCGAGCAGAGGGGGAGGCACCACCGCTGCTGCCATGGGCGGAGCCGCCAGCGGGAGCTTTGCCGGTGAAGGAGAAGAAGCAAGAGGACTGGCGGCTTTGAAATGCAACCCCCTGGTCCCGCCGGCCGCGGATTTGATTCGGCATAAGTGGGGGCCGAACGCATGCTGAGCCGACTTTGCGCAGTGAGGCAGAGTAATTCAACCCCCCCAAAGAACGTGTGTGTGTGTGTGTGTGTGAGAGAGAGAGAATTGGATCAAAATTGGTGGCCAAAGGAATGGAGGAAGGGAAGGAAGGAAGGAAGGGAGGGAGGGAGGGAGGAAGGAAGCCCTGCCCCCTGTGAAAAAAACTGAAGATGGAGCAGTGAATGAATAAACCATAAAAGCAACAAACAGTTAATGCGTAAGTAAGTTGAGGAGCAAGTTCTCAACTAAGGAAGCAATATAAGAAAGAAATATAAAAAGCTCAATATGCCAAAACACTTATTTTAGTCTTCATTTAATTACTTGTATTGTAGTCTGATGTAACATCTTTTTAAAGTTAACGTTAGTTAGAAAAGATAGGGTACAAAACTTAAATAATAAAAAAATTGTACATTCATTTTGAAAAATAAATGCAATACTTGATTAATTTCATATCTTTATTTAAAATAGTTTTGGTTTAATCAAAACAATCTGATATATAAACAATCAATGTGTCGTCGTGAACAACGCCCCCCACCCCTGTGCGCACTCAGCGGGCCACGGTAAAATTATCAAAGGCTGACTGGTCCGTGGCGATAAAACGGTTGGGGACCACTGCATTATAGGACCTTTCTCGCAACGGTTGCTAAGTGAATGACTGCCATTGTAAAGTTAGAAACACGGTTAAGTGAATCCAGCTTCCCCATTGTCAGAAGGCCGCAAAAGGGGGGTCACGTGACCCCGAGACACTGACCGTCGTAAATGCGAACCAGTTACCAAGCGACTGAATGTTGATCACAGGACCATGGGGGACGCTGCATCGGTCGTGAAGGTCGTTTCAGTGCCGTTGTAACTTCGAACGGTCACTAAATGTATTGTTGTAAATCGAGGATATCCTGTAATAATTCCACTTCTCCGAAGTTACCCACTCCCCTCCGCCCACCAGGGAAACCTCCGCAACTGGACGTGAAACAACGCCTGGGAGACCGCAAGGGAAGCAAGAACCTTTCCCCCACTCTCCGCTTCCTCCCCAGCCCCAAATACCTGCGGAGCTCTAAGCACTTTTCACCCAAACTACCAGCACGTTTTCTTCCGGCCCTTAACAATGACGTATGTTACACGCCCGTGCCCACGTAAAATGGAAGCGCCGTTGCTTAGTTCCTGGGGAGGCAGATGGCCTCGAGGTGGCGTTAAGAGCTGGGGGGGGGAGGGGAGAGAGGTGGAAATCCCGTGACTACAGTACAGCCCTCTCGAGGCTGCTGCTCCATTGGAAAAAGAAACCTTTTCAGCTGCCTTTAGAGTTTATTTTCCATCTCCTTTGTCAACGGCCAGGGTGGATCTATGTCTAAAGAAGTTGTTTTCATGGGTTGAAAATAAGCCCCACCTTCCTAAAGCAGATGGGGCTTCAATGCAAGTGAAGACCTATATGGCTTTTAAGCACAGCAAATGCCTTTCCTCAGAGACGGGAAGGGGGGGGGGGAGAGAGACGGCCTGTTTTTTTTTTTCTTTACTATATACGCTTACAGGGATTTAAATAGAAAAAACCGCCACTATTCATACCACCTGGTAAAAAGCTGCTTCCTTTCCTTCTGATCCCTTGAAACACCGTTTTTCTCTGGTTCTCCCCCAGACCTGTTTTCTAGCACAGCTCTGCTCTATTTTCTAACAATTCCTGCCCTGCTTCCCTTCCCCCCTCTTTTCAGAGAGGGAGGAAAGGGAGATGAGAGGGAGAAAAAAAAGAGGAGAAAGGGAAGGGGATAGAAAGGGGGAGGGAATGAGGGAGTTTAGAGGAGGGAAGAAAGGGAGGGGAGAAAGGGGAGATTGGGAGGGGGAGGTGAAAGAAGAAGGGAAGGGCAAAAGGGAGGGAGGGAGAAAGAGGGAGGGGAGAAAGGGAAGGAGAAAGGGGGGAGACAGGAGGGAGGGGAGAAAGAGAGACGGGAATAGGCTGAAGAGGAATATGGGGTGCCCAGTACAGGCACAAGTACCCGCTTCCCCCCTTCTAATCCCCCCCTCACTGAAATATCCCATGCTTCTCTTCCCTCCCCTTGGGGTCCCCACAGTGGCTTAGGCCATCTCCCAACCAGCCCTTGCACCCACTCAACCCCGTCACTGATTTCTCTTTACCTTTCCAAGATCCGCAGAGTTAAACATGTCCGAAAAGGGAAGGAAAAGAGGCCTCTCCATTGTGTGCCCGTCCGTCCTTTTCTGAGACGCTGGCTAATTTCCCGGCTAGTTGCCAGCCTTCCCTCCATCCAGCGAAAGCCGCTTGGCTCCCAATCGCTTATCTGCTGACTCACAAAATGCCGCTTTTCTCCGGTTGCTGAGTGGAGCTTCATGGCGGAAAAAGGGGACAAAACGCCAACGCTCGGTTTCAGTTCCCCCTTTCCCCGCCTCCTCCTGGCTGCTTTTAGCACTTTATCCACTCCCACTACTTCCTTCTTGGGAAAGGGCCAGGCTGGGCGTACTTGTAAACGCGATAGCTTTAAAACGTGTGGGTTTAACTTTTGTGGCTTAGAGCCGCCATGCACACGTTCCTAAAGGAGATCTGCTTCGGTGGCAGAGTCTATGGCTTTAAGTAGAGCAATTGCTTCCCAGAGGGAGAGAGAGAGAAACCACGAAGGCTTTTTCTTTCTTTCTTCTGATTAGGTACAAGTGTATTTACAGGAATTTAGACAGAAAACAACCACCATTTATACCAGTGTGTCCAAATTTACCAGTAAAAGTTTCTTTCTTTCTCCTGTCTCTTGAAAGTCTCTAACTACCTCTCCCCCAGAGCTGTTTCCCAGCACCCCTCCTGTCTGTTGTCTACCAACCCCTTCCTTTCTCCTCTTCCCTTCCTCTCAGCTTTTCACTGAGAGCTACCTTAGGTAAGAAGGAAATAGGCTGAATGAATAGCCTGGCTTAAAGCCTTGCTTTGCACATTTTTAGATCTGGATTGCCTTCCCTTTTAAATTGACACTATGTGGGATGTTCCTCTCTTAGGGTTTGGCACTTGGTCCTTTTCCAGGCAAGTAGCTATTTTTATGTTCATTTTGACCTTTGCATGAAGCACATGCTTCAGTCTTTGGCATGACAAAACAGAGATACATAACATATCTCAAAGCAGGGGTGAAATCCACTTACTTTAGCTACTGGTTCAGAAATCCTGCTTTCTAGTGTAGGAAGTTAAAACCCACCCCTCTACTAGAAAATGGAATATTTTAGGAAATTTTAAAAGAACAGAATATTTCCTCTAAATGGGAGACTCCACCCACTTTTGTCAACGGGCCATAATAAAGATCTCCCTCCCCGCTTCAGCTCCAGGGTGATTGGAGTAAAGCATGATAGCATTAGCCCTTTACCCATCTCACCGCATGGCACCTGAAGCAATGCTCAACCAAAATTGGACTTAAAACACATCTTACAGAGTTGCTCGTGCATGGCCCCATGGGAGTCTGACAACCAATCAGAATACAAGCTCAGGTTCAAAGCCCAGAGAGGGCATAAAGCCAGGGACTTTCAGCATCTCTGCTCTTTTTTCTTCTTCACCCAACATCTGGAAGTATGTGATCACCCTTTTTCTGTTCAGGAGCTCAAGCCATGTGATCCTGCACACCACTAAACCATCTTTCCAAGCAGCCTCCATGTCTCCAGTGTTTTTTCCCCCCATTTGGAACTGAACCCAGAAGGACATTTCTTCCAACACTAGCTAAATCACAACACTAAATCACGCAGCACAGCTGATTGTCGGAAAAAACGGTTTGCCCAAACAGGTAGCAATATTTTTACTACTGGTTTGGAGGAACAGCTGGCATCTTTATTACCGGTTCAGGTGATACATATCTCCCAGAGGGGAGCAACAGAAACAGACTGTGAAATGGGTGTGTGGGGTCTATAACAATGCTTCGAGCTCTAAGCATATAGTGCTTATAAACAGTATCCTGAATAACAGGAAGCAAACTTCCTATAATCTTCTTCACTGTCCTTACCATCCCCAACATAAAGCCCCTTCATTGGCACCTCAATCCAACTGGCAGAGCAAAGTATTTTAAGCTCTTATAAAAGGTGAGGAGTGTTGGATCTGACTTTACTTTGGGGTGGGGGGATAAGATGTTCCAGAGGGCAGGCACAACAGCAGAGAAGCAGTGGTGGGATTCAAATTTTTTTACTACTGGTTCTGTGGGCTTGGCTTGATGGGCGTGGCAGGGGTAGGATACTGCAAAATGCACATTCCCTCCCCACCCCATTAACCTGCTTTCCAGCTCCATTCTCCTATGCAGGGCAACAAAAGAAGACCCAGCCAATCAGCTGGAACTCAGGAAGCAGATGGGGAGGGGGGAGGCAGCCAGAGGTGGTATTTGCTGATTATCCGAACTACTCAAAATTTCCACTACTGCTTTGCTACAACTGGTCAGAACCGGCTGAATACCACCTCTGCAGAAAAGGCTCTTCTCCTGGACATCATGCCCCCTTTGCTGGCATTGGTAAGGTGAGCCAATTCCAGTAGAATGGGAAGCCCCTGAAGTAGACTGAACACATGCCTTTTAGTTACTGAAGAAAACTGTCTCACCCCAATGGTCAGGAGTGTTAGAACTGATTTCACTTTGGGCTAATCCCACTTGTGCCTGCTAAAGGAACATGCTCCAGATCCCATTGGCCAAGGAATTCCAGCTGGCAAGGTCCAGGAGAAGAACCATTTTTACCAAGGCTCCCACCCTTTTGAACATCCTGATTCCTGTCCCTCAAGGTGAAATCTCTCCTCCCATCCCCAACATACACACAGCCTCTTAGCCTTCTGAAAGGACCTGAAAACCAGCTTCCAGTTTTCCTGCCAGCTTCTCTTTGGTGACTTTTCAAGAGTTCTTCTTTTCCTTTGGCCATACCAATAATCTAGTTTAGTCGAGTCCATCTGATCCAGTTCCCTGCTTGCTAGCAGGGAGAAAGAACTGAGGCTGGAAATCAAATCCTTTAGAATTTTTCTGCTGGTTTTCAATTAGCTTCTTTATCTGAGGGTCTATTTGTAAATACTGAAGTTGTTTTGAGTCACATAGCAGTCCTGTTGGCCATTGACCAATCATTTCTAGATGTAGTGTTAGGCCTGTGGTTGGAGGGCATTGTTTTTCAATTCATTCCTTTATTTGATCAACTCACTTTTAGCAATAGCAGTTAGACTTATATACCGCTTCATAGGGCTTTCAGCCCTCTCTAAGCGGTTTACAGAGTCAGCATATCGCCCCCACAGTCTGGGTCCTCATTTTACCCACCTCGGAAGGATGGAAGGCTGAGTCAACCCTGAGCCGCCGAACTGCAGATAAGTCAGCTGAAGTGGCCTGCAGTACTGCACTCTAACCACTGCGCCACCTCGGCTCTTTTCCTTGGTTGAACCGGATTTCTAACCCTTGCTTCATTCCTCCTTCTCTGGATCTCAGTTTCTGGGTTGAGAATGGGAGAAAGCATTTTAGCAACCTGACACTTTGCCAATTAGTCTCCTGAGCCGATCCCAGCCAATGAGAAAAGGGCAGAAGGATGGGCAAATGGGCTTTCTGCGCTGTCGCCGTGCAGTTTGCTTCGCGATTGGCTATTTCGTCTTTCCCCCTTTTTTTAACTTCGCTTCCCCGCAGCGAGAAGAGCGTCTTTTGTGCTGTCAAAGGATTGGGCGATCGGTAGAGAGAGTAGAAATTTGTTTTCTTCTTTCACAAGTTCCGGCCGGCTCGGGGAAGGCAGCCTCTCCCTGCCTTTCACACTGTGTGTGTGCACGCGCGCGCGGGGGGGGGGTGTACGTGCGGTACGTGCGTGCGTGCGTGAGAGAGAAAATCCACTCCCCCCGAATAAATAATTTTGAATTGAATTGAAATTCTGAGTTGATCTTAGATCTTAAAAAACTCCGAAATGTGTAGTCCATTTCAGCAATGCTAGCTACTCAAATCCTGTTATACACACACACAAACTTAGTCTGAATTACTTACTTACCAGAGCCGAGGTGGCGCAGTGGTTAAATGCAGCACTGCAGCTACTTCAGCTGACTGCTAGTTCTGCAGTTCGGCTGTTCAAATCTCACCGCCTCAGGGTTGACTCAGCCTTCCATCCTTCCGAGGTGGGTAAAATGAGGACCCGGATTCTTGTTGGGGGCGATATGCTGACTCTGTAAACGGCTTAGAGAGGGCTGAAAGCCCTATGAAGCGGTATATAAGTCTAACTGCTATTGCTATTGCTACTAGAAGTGAGGTGCAAAGGCCTTTCCCAATTAATAATTTCATTATCTAAAGTTCCAAAGGTGCAACACAAAGCAACCATCCCATCCCCCACCCCAACATCAGGGAAGCCTTCACAGGAAGCTCCCAACACCAAGCGATTCCAAAGATGCGAATCAGCTCCCTTCTGCCCCTCCCATGAAGCATGGAATACCTGGGAAGCTCCAACGCAGCTGCTCTCACTACCCGTTGTCTCTCCACTCCTGCACTTTATCTACAAAGATCAGTAGTATTTATTAAGCAGGGTTTAAGCCCTGCCCATTCTTTACTGTGACTCAAAAGCTTTCACTCCATCACGGCTGCCAGCTACCTTATTCATCATGGTGTAACACTACATCTAGAAATGATTGGTCAGTGGCCTACGATGAAAGAAATGTCCTTCTGGGTTCGGGTCCAAGTGGGGAAAAAGACACTGGAGACATGGAGGCTGCTTGGAAAGATGGTTTATTGGTGGACAGGACCCCATGGCTTGAGCCCTGAACAGAAAAGGTGATCACAGGCTTCAATGTTGGTGGAAAAGAAGAGAAGGGCTGAAGGAGGGGGCTTGCTAGGCTTTTTATAACCTGTTCAGTCCCACCTCTCTGTTTCCTGTTCCTGTGTAAGAAATGTATTCTGATTGGTTGTCAGACTCCCATGGTGTCATGCAGGGGCAACTCTCTAGGCTGTGTTTTGAATCCAGGTTTGGTTGAGTTCTCAGATGCCATGTGGTCAGTTGGGGCCAATATTATCATGCTTTAATCCCATCCACCTCTAGCTGAAGTGGAGAAGTCTTTATTATGTAAAGGGACTATCTTGGTCTTCTCAGTAGTAGCCCCGACCCTTTGGAACGAACTCCCCATGGAGATTCGTACCCTCACCACCGTCCAGGCCTTCCGCACAGCCCTCAAGAACTGGCTAGCCCGTCAGGCCTGGGGATAAGGATAGCCGCCCCTCCCGAATGATGAATGTATGTTGCTTATTACTTTTATTATATGTGTCTACGTCATTGTTTGTATTCCCCCTCCCTTATTTTATGTGAGCCGCCCTGAGTCCCCTCAGGGAAAAGGGCGGCATACAAATGTTAATAAACATCTAAACATCTTAATGGCCCATTGGCCAAGTGGGGATGGGCAGGAAGCTACAGGCAGCTATTCTGTCTTTTAAAACATGTTTCTTTCTTTTCACATCCAGAGAAATATTCTGCCTTTTCAATATTCCCTAGGATATTTTATTTTTATGGGAGAGGGCTGGGTGATAACTTCCTACACCTACATGACTGCTATGTGACTCAAAACAACTTCAGTGTTTACAAATAGACCCTCAGATAAAGAAGCTAATTGAAAAACAGCTGAGAAATTCTAAAGGTTTTGATTCCCCACCTTCAGTTCTTTCTCCCTGCTAGCAAGCAGGGGACTGGATCCGATGGACTGGATTAAAATAGATTATTGGTATGGTAAAGGAAAAGTAGAATTCTTGAAAAGTCACAAAAGAGAAGCTGGCAGGAAGACAAAATAAAGCTTCCTTTTGCAGGAGGAAAAAAGAAAGATAAAGGGAGAGATTTCCAAGCTTAGTCAGTAAGAAAGCAATTTAAAGACATAATTTCATCACTTATTCACTAGAAACCACTAAGAAGTTTATTTAAGCTGATACATTTTATGAACACACACACAAGAAAAGCACTAACAATTCACAACTATGTTAAGAGAAAGAGCAGAAATTATACTGTAGATAATTTGATAACAACATTCCCTCCTTGCCAAGTGATTTAAAGTGTTTGTATCCTTTCCCTGAGAATGTAATTCCCCTTTAATGGATTATTTCCTTACTACCTCACCCAGGGGTGAAATCAACTTACCTTTACTACTGGTTCGCTAATATGAGCGTTCGCAGAGCGTCAAAACGGGATGAGCCTGCTACCGACTGCAAAGGTAAGTAGAACAGTGGAAGGGGGAGGGGAATCCACTGTGCCAGGTGATTTAGATTACCTAGAAAGCAGGAAATCCCACAATTCTAGCTAATATAAATCGTACATCACAGCTGATCGTTGGAAATACCAGTTCGCTTGAACCGGTAGCATTTTTCTTTTACTACCAGTTTGGGTGAACCAATCTGAACCGGTAGCATTTCACCCCTGACCTCACCCCTCCCCAGACCTCTCTATTCCGACCACAGAGCTTTGGAGAGCAGTGTCCAAAACAGCATTTTAGCTCAAGCTAAAATTTGGATGTATTTACATCCAAAGCTTCTGCCTGGCACACCCAAGCGGAGAGAGTTGAACAGGATTCAGCAACAATCTTTGGCCCAATCAGCATTCCACACCTGTCTCCTAAAAGGGGTCCCAATTCTTGCAGCCTGAAGAATAAAATAGAGAATGAAGGTTTTTAGAAAGAGCAGACATTCTTCCTGCCATCTTCTCCCCCCACCCTCCCTTTGTTTTTGGCTGGGTTTTTCTATTCCCCATAACCAGCCTTCTAATATTTATATGTTGATCAGTAGACAGTACATCTTTTATTTTATTTTAACTTTCATCCAGGAACACAGATAAAGAATTGTTTGAAAGACTAGAAACCTTATATGAACTTTATGTTGAAAGAAGACTGAATGGATTTATGAATTTAGGGACTAAAAGTTGAAAGAGAAGGGAATGGAATTTTTAAAAAAAAAACAGGGAAGGAAAAGAGTAAAAAGGTAAACTGCACAATAGAAAGAGTAGTGGAAGTGAAAATACTATATTTTTAATTATTCAGTTAATTCATTATATTTTTATTTTACGGGTAGTCCTTGACTTATGACTAGTTGCTTAGCACCTGGGGGTTATGTATAACCAGGATTGGAAATTAAGATAGTTGGGCCTCACGTGACTGAACTTTGGACACTCGGCAATTGGGACACCACTTATGGCTGTTTGCAGTGTTGGAAGAAATATCCATCTGGTTCAGTTCCAAGCGGGGAGAAAGACACTGGAAACATGGAGGAGGATTGGAAAGATGGTTTAATGGAGCAGAACCATCAAGCACATGGTCCTGATGCAACTGACCAGGGAGAGGGGTGTTTATACACTCTCTAGAGCTTCCTGTTCCTGTGCAAGAATGTGTATTCTATTGGCTGCTGTCAGGCTCCCATGGGGCTATGCAGGAGTCATAGATGAGGTTATCTGAGCTCAGATGCTTGGTTGAAGCTTACTGGGTGATGCAATGTCCCTAGGTGATTTTGCAATGCATTGAGCCCTGCTGCTAGATGGGTTACTCCTATTATGTCCTGGAGGGTCATGTCTTAATCCCATCACCCTGGAGCTGGAGGTCTTTTGTTTTCTAGATAGGTTGGCCCAGTCCTTCTCAATGGGCACCAAATATCTGCTGGGGGCAGGGAGCTGAAGCTCCGAGTTTCTGTCTTTAGAAACATGTTTTCCCATTAGGGAAAATATAATATTCTGCCTTTTTAATATTTCCTAAAATATTTCATTCTTCTAAGAAAAATGGGTGCTGACTTTCTACAGCAGCATCCTGAAATCACATGACTGCATTTCACTATGTTTTGTTACTGGTACGTCCAGTTTTTGCCAAAACCACTCCCATTGTGAACCACTGGCGTTTGCTTAACAACTGCCACAAAAAGGTTGTAAAATTGGGTCGGTCATGTGACTGACCCTTTGATGACTGTCACGACTCAGGACCGTGACGGGCAGTGGTGGGTTCCTACCAGTTCGGGCCAGTTCAGCTGAACTGGTAGTGGTTTGGCGGCCTGGGTTGCTGGAACCGGCAGCGACCCAGGCCTGCCACACACCCAAACTGGTTTTGGCTTCTGCACATGCGTAGAACAATTTTTATTATACTGTGCATGTGCGCGCAGCGCACATCAAGTGCACCCAGTGCACATCAAATGCACACCGCGCGCATCAAGCGTGTGTGTGTGCCCATAAGCGAACCGGCAATAGTGGCTGTCGAAACCCAGCCCTATTGATGGGGCAGGGTTCATTGCAGTCACAAGTCCAGGACTACCTGCATTTAAAAATTACAATTTTAATAAAAATTGTGAGATACTGATTTGAGAGTACATCTCTCCCCTTTCAACTTTACAATCCAAAAAATGGGAAGGAGTCCCTTTTGAGTTTTTTGCCATTCTTGTATACTGACCTTTCGTTCTGTAGATTCAGAGGCCACTTGTCTGTCTGTTGTCTAATTTATGAGTCTTCCTGTCAGGGGCAAGCAATCCATCCCACTTATAAATAGCTAAATCAAGTGATCTTACTGTCCTCTACTTAGAGAATCCCCTTTCACTGTTTGCCAAGCTAAGACATTCTACACTTGAGGAAAGGTCATACTAGAATATAAACTGAAAACAAATTGCATGCGCTGATGACGTTACTTACTGTACTGTTCGGTTACTCACGCCCTTGTCACCTCAAGGCTGAATTATTGCAACGCACTCTACATGGGGCTACCCTTGAAAAGCATTCGGAGACTGCAGTTAGTCCAGAATGCAGCCACGCGAGCGATATGGGGTGCACCGAGGTACACCCACGTTACACCTATCCTCCACGAGCTGCACTGGCTACCAATTGGTCTCCGGATGCAATTCAAGATGTTGGTTATTACCTTTAAAGCCCTACATGGCTTAGGGCCAGCGTACCTTCAAGACTGCTTACTGCCACATACCTCCCAGTGGCCAGTAAGATCCCACAGATTGGGCCTCTTTCAGATGCCATCAGCCAGACAGTGTCGGCTGGTGGGCCCCCGGAGGAGAGCCTTCTCTGTGGCTGCTCCGACGCTTTGGAATCAGCTACCCCCGGAGATCCGGACCATACCCACTCTCATGGCCTTCAGGAAAGCTGTAAAAACCTGGCTGTTCCGGCAGGCCTGGGGCTGTTGACCTCATTGTTGAAGTCCAGCCCCGATTAGAATGAATGCATGTGGTGTTGTGATTTTAAACTGTTTTTTTCCCTTCTCTTTCCCCCCCCTCTTTTTGTAAGCCGCCCGGAGTTCTTCGGGATTGGGCGGCATATAAATTTTATAAATAAATAAATAAATAAATAAATAATACAGATAGTCCTTGAGTTATGACCATAATTGAGCCCAACATTTATGTTGCTAAGAGAAACATCTGTTAAGTGAATTCTGCCCCATTTTACGAGTTTTCTTGCCACAGTTGTTAAGTGAACCACTGCAGTTACTAAGCTAGAAACACAGTCATTAAGTCAAAAGGGGTTCCCCACTGACTTTGCTTGTCAGAAAGTTGCATGGAAGCTGATCACAGGGCTCCGAGAAACTGCACTATCATATGAGTCAGTTGCCAAGTGTCCGAATTTTGACCATGTGACCATGGGGATGCTGCAATAGTTGTAAGTGTGAAAAGTTGCCGTAAGTCACTTTTCTCAATGCCGTTGTAACTTTGAACAGCCACTAAATGAACTATTGGAAGCAGTGGTGGGACTCCAAGTTTTTTACTACCAGTTCTGTGGGCGTGGCTTGGTGGGTGTGGCTTGGTGGGTGTGGCTTGGTGGGTGTGGCATGGCTTGGTAGGCGTGGCAGGGGAAGGATACCATAAAATCCCCATTTCATCCCAATCAGCTGTGACTCAGGAGGCAGAGAATAGATGGGGGCGGGGCCAGTCAGATGTGCTATTTACCGGTTCTCCGAACTACCCGTATTTTCACGACCATAAGGCGCACCGGATTAGAAGCCGCAGTATCAGTTAACATTAATTTTTCAAACTTTTTTCATATATAAAGCGCACCGGGTTATAAGCCGCACATTTTTTTTGCAACATTCATCCGCGCGCAACTTTCGCAAACAAACAAATTACTAACGAAATCGCAACATCTGCCACTCCTCGGACTCCGCACTACATGATACACCCCACCCCACCCCGCACCGTTCGTCCAGTAAGGTCGGGGAGGCGTTGGGCAGAATTGGGAGGGAGATTTTCAAAGAAGCGCGCCAAATATCTCCCGCGAACTGAATCGGCTTTAATAAAGCAATTACCTGCTCAGCTTTAGTTCCCTTTGTGAAAGTTAGAATCCGCAGCTTGAACCCGAGAAACTATTAATCCTTCTCCCATTAAGCGCTATTCCATCCGACCTCCCCATTAAAACCAATCGGAGGAGAAAGCCTGGGCGAGCTGGGGAGGGAAACTGCTCAGATGGTGGGAGGGACGGGAGGCAGGAACGGAGGAGAAAGCCTGGGCCAGCTGGGGAGGGAAACTGCTCAGATGGTGGGAGGGACGGGAGGCAGGAACGGAGGAGAAAGCCTGGGCGCTGGGGAGGGAAACTGCTCCATATATAAAGCGCACCGGGTTATAAGCCGCACTGCCGGTTTTTGATCAAATTTTAGGCTTTTCAGTGCGCCTTATAGTCGTGAAAATACGGTACTCAAAATTTCTACTCCAGAACTGGTCAGAACCTGCTGAATACCACCTCTGATTGGAAGTCAAAGACAACCTGTAATCTGGGTAATGAAAAGTCTGCATAAAAACAACCAAGCTAAGGCAACATCAAGGACCCCTTCAGGGCATGCTTATGCCTCTTGTAGCTGCACAAAAATTCTAAGCTAAGACCTGGTTTGACCCCTCCTTCCAGCCTAGCTTGCAGTTTCCAAAACACTTCCACTAGAATCTTTGTGCAGCTGCAGGAGGCATAAGCTTGACCTGACAGTCCTTGATGTTGTTTTAGCTTGGTTGTTTTTAATGCAGATTCTTCATTACCTAAATTGTTATTTAATTCACCACTGCTTGTAAACCAGTGGTGTTTGGTTTCAGTTTATATTCTAGTGGTTTGCCCTGTCACTTGACCTTCCCTAAGATCCATGTCCTTATCTAGCAAGGAGCCTGGGAAGATTCTGTAACTTAAGTAGAAAACAACAGTCACTTGTTTGAGCTATTTACAAGTGTTATTTGCATGTACAGTTACTCCAGTTGAATTGTTTATTTCTGATTTTATTCATTTTACTCAGAAATAGGCTGCATGTTGTTTAGTGGAATGAATTGTCCACTGCAGGATTTCAGTAAGTCTAGAAAGAAATACTCACAGTTTTTCATTCAATGGGGAATCATCAACCCACATCCACTTTCTTGCTGGAAACATTCCTATCAAGCCAATCCATAGTGATTGTGTTTCATCAGAAATACTTTGGATAAAAGTCTGTTAAAAAAACACTTGATTAGTGGTTGCTGAATAGTGAAGCCTTGATTTTACTATCTGTCATTCAGCAGACATTAGATGCAGTAAAATTATATTTCTATATCTTCTTCCATACCTGAAGCAGTCTATAAATGAATGTTTGCGTAAGTATATTAATAACACTACTTGTCACTGTGGAGAAAATAGGCAGAAGCATTAAATATACCATCTGGACTTATACAAGTAACAGTAGGACATGCATCTGATATGCAAAACACACAGGTACAGTATAGGTGGTACCCTGCTCAATAGTAGTAACTGTGACAGGGATCTTGGAGTCCTAGGGGACAACCATTTAAATATGAGCCAGCAGTGTGCAGCAGCTGCCAAAAAAGCCAACACAGTTCTAGGCTGCATAAACAGAGGGATAGAATCAAGATCACGTGAAGTATTAATACCACTTTATAATGCCTTAGTAAGGCCACACTTGGAATACTGCATTCAGTTTTGGTCACCATGATGTAGAAAAGATGTGAAGAGAAGAGCAATAAAGAGGATTAGGGGACTGGAGGCTAAAACATATGAAGAACGGTTTCAGGAACTGGGTATATCTAGTTTAATGAGAAGAAGGACCAGGGGAGACATGATAGCAGTGTTCCAATATCTCAGGGGTTGCCACAAAGAAGAGGGAGTCAAGCTATTCTCTAGGGCACCTGAGGGTAGAACAAGAAGCAATGGGTGGAAACTAATCAAGGAGAGACGCAACTTAGAACTGAGGAGAAACTTCCTGACAGTTAGAACAATTAATCAGTGGAACAGCTTGCCTCCAGAAGTTGTGAATGCCCCAACACTGGAGGTCTTTAAGAAGATGTTGGATAGCCATTTGACTGAAATGGTATAGGGTTCCCTGCCTGAGCAGGGGGTTGGACTAGAAGACCTCCAAGGTCCCTTCCAATTCTGCTATTGCATTATTGTATTGATGAAGTTTGTCCATCGTGTTCGAAGAGCACCTTGACATCTAACAGGTTGTGGGCTGTCCACGATGTGTCCGCAGGTGGCTGGTAAGGCCTATAAGGGCATGAAATGTTCTGAAACATTTTCGGCAGACGTGTGTGGGCACCATTGTTGCAGCATTTGCAGCTCTGGCTTTGCGGAGGGCTCGCTTCTTATTTTTTTTTTTATTTTTTTATTTAGCAGTAGACTTATATACCGCTTCATAGGCCTTTCAGGCCTCTCTAAGCAGTTTACAGAGAGTCAGCATATTGCCCCCAACAATCTGGGTCCTCATTTTACCCACCTCGGAAGGATGGAAGGCTGAGTCAACCCTGAGCCGGTGAGATTTGAACCGGTGACCTGCTGATCTAGCAGTAGCCTGCAGTGCTGCTTTTAACCACTGCGCCACCTCTTCTCTTGTGCTGTGATTGTTCTTCTGTCCTCGGATGTCTGGCAGCCTTGGTGGATCAGCATGCGATCTTGTGCCAGGGTTTCCCGGGAGGGGGTGTCAATTTCCTGGCACTCGAAGGAGGCTTTCAACGTGTCTTTGTATCGCTTCCTTTGTCCCCTGTACAATCGCTTTCTTTGAGATCATAGAGGAGCTGTTTAGGAATGTGGTAGTCTGGCATCCTTGCAACATGGCCTGCCCCAGCATGCCTGGGCTTTCATCAGCAGGGTGTGAACTGATGTCAGGCCTGCACTGGAGAGGACGTCTGTGTCTGGCACCATGTTCTGCCACCGGATCCTCAGTATTCTACAGAGGCAAGTCATATGGAAGCGGTTCAATTGCCTAGCATGCCTCCTGTATACAGTCCAAGTCTCACTGGCATACATCAGAGTCATTAGCACTACTGCTTGGTAGACGTTGAGCTTTGTAGCAAGGCTTATTCCACACTGGTCTCACACATTGATCAGTTTGCCTTGGCGATTCTGCAGTTCACCTCAATGTCAATTGTCACTGCACGGGAGAGGGTGCTGCCAAGGTATGCAAATTGGTCCACTGCTTGCAACTTTTGCCCCTTCATATGATGGTGGGCTCTTAGTGTTGGGCTTTCGGAGCTGACCGATGCATCTAATAATATACATCTAATAATAAAGCATTTACAAGGGATGCGGTGGCTCAGTGGCTAAGGCGCTGCGCTTGTCGATCAGAAGTTTGGCAGTTTGGCGGTTTGAATCCCTAGCGCTGCGTAACAGAGTGAGCTCCCGTTACTTGTCCCAGCTTCTGCCAACCTAGCAGTTCGAAAGCATGTAAAAATGCAAGTAGAAAAATAGGGGCCACCTTTGGTGGGAAGGTAACAGCATTCTGTGTGCCTTTGGCATTTAGTCACCACTTAATTGCTATTCTATCTAGAAAGCAGGGAATTGTGGGGGTTGTAGTTCAGCTCTCTTTCCCTCCATCTTCATTGCTCCCTTGGCCTTCCCAACCCAAACCTTGACCTACCATTTCTTCTTGTTCCTTCAGCACCAGCATTTGAGCGCCTCTGGCTCTGCAGTCTTCCCGGCTTTTGTCCCAGGTCCCCAGTTCTTTGGAAATCCAGTAGCATTTGCCATCATGATAAGACCAGTTTCCAGGACACAAGGGACATCTGAATCTTTCTGAAGGCCAAACAAAAAAAGATGCATTTTTTTTTTACAAGAATCATATATGAACTTTCTAAAAGAGATGTAGATGTTTTAAAGCTGCACTACGGTCATTCATGCATTTGCCATCACAATGAGACACTGATAGGCCTCAATTGATGACCATAATGGAGTCTTCCCATTATGGTCCCAAGTCGTAATGGTCATTAAGCATAGCTCTCATATGATCACCTGGCCTAATAAACCCACCCCTGGCCTTCCCGATGTGGTCATTAAACGACCATACTGGTTGTTAAGTGGAGCATAGGGTGCCTCAAAGATGGGGATGCCATTGGAGACATAGTGTATATCCAGGGCTGCCTACACACCACCCCTCATGCCTTCCAAGGCTTCCCCCATTCCCTGAGGCACCTTGTGTTTTGCTTCCTGCCCTTCGGAGCCCACACAGCCCTTGGGCCTGCTTCCCACTCCATTGAGTCGCCCACACTCCTCCTCACTCCCCATCACCAATCGATCACTTATCTTCTGTACTGTAGATTTCCAGAGCTCATATTGGGGTAAGGATGGCTCCTCTGAAAATGGTGCCTGCTTCTGGGACAGAGCCATGTAGCCTAGGGATGCCAAAGGACAGCGCAGCCAGCTCTCCTTCCCCAATGAGAGCGCCAGGGCTCCACAGTGCAAAAGATAAATGAGTGCTCAGTGATAGGGGATGGGGAGGAAGATGTGGGATCTGGAGGAGTGGCAATGGGGATGAGGGCCACATAGGATAAATTTTATAATATTTGCAAGATGGGTTTTGTAGTACTATTACACTGGCTAACTAATGCGGATTTTCTTGCATTTTAATTTGCCTTATTTCTCTTTCTCTTTAAAATGTATTATTAATAATTGGCTATTATAGAGGAGATAGGCAGGGAAGCACTGCGCTGTCCCTGCAATTGGTTGTAAGGGTGAATCTGCCTGGATTTTATTCACGTGACCACAGAAGTGGTGCAGGAGCTGCTGTATAACTTCGAACTGTAGCTTTGCAGATTCCATCATAACTTTGAATGTTGCTAAGTGACTAGAAGTAAGTAGAGGACTACCTATATTTGCAACTATTCTAGAGGTATACTTTCAAGTACTGAATCTTAAAAAAAATATATCTAAAATCAGGGACAACTGGGGAAGGGTGCAAAAATATCAAACTGCAGCTGTATCAAACCACATGTAAAAAGTGGGGGCATCAATTATATGGCCATGGCTACCATCTCAATTTTTTGGATCCCTCTTGCAGATTCTAAGACCAAACCAGATATAATGAGATCTTTTGGGCAGCTGGCTTTGAAAGCCTCCACCAGGGTAGCTTAATGTAGGTTACATCACAGATCTTCCCAATATCCACATAAGATGGAATTTTCTCAAAATTCAGGAGATTGGATGTGATATGTTCTCCATCCTTATCTCACAGGGAGAGAATATCGGCATTACCTGTTGAGTTAACCGGGACTTGTTTACACAAAAATGCCTGCAAGCGAGAGACAACATTCTCCAATCTGTGCTTAATTTCTGTTTCATTGCTGGTCTCCTGAGAATCAAAAGCCTGCTTGTAGTGTCTTCTCTGAAAAGCTTGAAATTCAAACAGGGAATAAATCAATTGAGGAAAGGAAGATATTATTATCCTTTTTTTCCTAACCCACCCTCCACTCCTTCTTATTAATCATCTGATTATGATTTAACTCATAACATTTTGTTCTTCTGAAGAGTATGATGCAGGAGTGGGTTCCTGCCAGTTCTAACCTCCTCTATAGAAGAAGTTCCACAAATCTACCGTGCTGTTTAGAACAGGTTCCAGCTCCCTCCCCCTGCCCGTCCGCACATCATCAAGATGAAGAGCGAGAGGAGGAATTCTGGGAGTTGAAGTCCACAAGTCTTAAAGCTGTCAAGTTTGAACACCCCTGGGGTTTTTTTTCTAAAGGGTTAGGGGTTCAAGGGTCTTGTAACTTGACAGCTTTAAGACTTGCGTGCTTCAAATGCCAGAGTTTCTGAGCCAACATTTTGGTTGCTAAGCAAGAGCGTTGTTAAGTGAGTTTCCCCACATTTTACAAGTTGGCCACTCCCACTTGGTCACATGGCCGGCAACCAACTCCCACAAAGCAGGCCACATCTACAGAAGAGGTTCTAAAAATTTTGAAACCCACCATTGGTATGATGAAACACTTAAAATACATAAATAATAAGATAAAGGAGAGTTACATTACAACAGGCTTAGGTGAGCAAGAAGAAGCAAACACAAGGATGATTTAGATTTAATAATATAATTTGAAAGCACAGATGATGCCAGATTCCAAGAGGTAACTGTTAACATTCACAATCCCTTTCCCTTTTTGGGGGGGAGAATCAAGCACATGGTTTCAGCCACCACTTTGGCTTTTATGTCATACACACAGGAAAGGAGGTGTTATCTGTCACCATACTACCATCACACAAATGTGTGCGGTTACTTTGTGGTATATGTTTGGTCTAGTGGTTAAGTCATGAGGCTAGGCACCAGGAGATTGTGAGTTGTAGTCCCACTTTAGTATGAAAGCCGGCTAGCTGGTTTTGGACCAGTCGCCCTCCCTCAGCCCAACCTACCTCACAGGGTTGTTGTTGTTGTGGGGAAAATAGGAGGGAGTATTAGGCATGTTCACTGCCTTGAGTTATATTAGAAATAATAAAGGCAGTTACAAATAATAAAGGCAGGATACCAACTAACCAACTAACTTTGGCTTCTAGCTGATATTTATGATTCCTGGCATGATTTCCTAAAATTTATCTGAGAGAATGACTGAAGAAGACATTGTAAAATATAATAGCTATAATGCCTTATAAGTGAGCAAAATTTCAAACAGGAGAACCTTAACGTGGTTGAGAAGAGTTATCTTCTGTTCTATGCCATTAAATCCTGGTATTTTGTAAGCCCCATTGGATGAATGAGACCATGGGAAAGCTAAAATTATTTTGATTGAGATTGGCTACAATAACAGAATCTTGCAAATCTGATTTGACTGAACAACAACCTCCTCCTCCTCCTCCTCCTCCTCCTCCTCCTCCTCCTCCTCCTCTTCCTCATAGTTCAGTGAAGTAGGGAACTGTCTGAGTTCGGGGTGGGTTCTGGCAGCCACTACTACTGGTTTGCTCGTGAATGTGCACACGCTTGATGCGCGCTGTGCATGCATGCATAGTACAATAAAAATTGTTCTGCGCATGCGCAGAAGCAAAAAACAAGATGGCGGTGCCTATGGGGGCGTGGAAGGCCTGGGTCACTGCTGTTTCCAGCGACCCAGGTCGCCAAAATACTACTGGTTTGGCCGAACCAGTCTGAACTGGTAGGAACCCATCACTGGTCTGAGTTGCTTCCAAATGTTATCTTCCTGTTCTTACATTATCTGCCTGTTGCTGACTTCAAAACTATTTCAGCCCTCTTTTTTTGCCTAGACAATAGCTCCTGCATATCTTTGTCAAAGTAATCTTCCTTACTTTATATAAATTTCAAAATATTTAGAAGTTCAGGGTAGAAGGTTGTTAAATTTATAGTGACTCACCACAGATACGCAATGCTATCACACCTCCTACTAATAGGCTGATCACAACACATCCAGCCCCAGTAATGATCCAACGATAACAACGGTATCTCAGCGGACGATCTACAAAACAACCCAAGGATAACGTTGGATTGGAAGAAATATCCATCTAGTTCAGTTTCAAGCCAGAAGGAAGACACTGGAAACATGGAGGCTGATTGGAAAGACGGTTTAACAATGAAGCAGAGGCACATGTTTCTGGTGCAGCTGAACACATGGAGTTGAGAGTGGGGTTTTTTATTCCTTCTCATGGACTTTGCACTTGAGCTTCCTGTTCCTGTGCAAGAACATATATTCTATTGGCTGTTGTTAGACTCCCATGAGGCCATATGGGGTCATGTTTGTATACAATATGTTTGGTTGACGTTTGCTGGGGGTGATGCAATGTCCTTAGGAGATTGTGCCATGTGGTGAGCTCTGTTGCTAGATGGGTTAATCCTATTATGTCCTGGAGGGTCATGTCTTAATCCCATCACCTTGGAGCTGGAGGTCTCTTATCTTGTAGATAGGCAGGCCCAGTCTTTCTTAAAGGGCACAAAATATATCTGGGAGCAGAGAGCTGCTTTCTGTCTTTTATCATCCAGGGAAATATAATATTTTGGCTTTTTAAATATTTCCCAAAATATTTCATTCTTCTAGGAGGGGGGTGGGTGCTAACTTTCTACAATAGGAAAAGAGGTTCATTTTGTAATGATGATCAAAATTTTCTCTCCACATGAAATAGTAATAATTTCCATATGCTCACTGAATTAATCAGGAGATTAATCCTTTTCTCACAACTGCGACATGGCACAACTGACAATCTTAATAAAACAGAATAATTTATCTAGTTTTGTTTTCGTTTGGAAACAGCTTCTGGACTCTGTGCTCTTAATGCACCAAAAAAAAAAAAAAAACGAATGTTAAGTTTTGAGGACTAGATTTAATTTTTCTATAGAAATAGATTAAAATCATTACAAATGTAAACCAAAGGGATGTTTGTAATTTTTTGTACTCTACTGTACTGAAAAAATGGAAATCACTATCTTGTTTCTTTTTCCTTTATTCTTTGCACTCTACTCTTTATTATCTCTCTTTCTTGACTTTTATTTCCATTTGTATTTTATCTCAAAATCAACTATATATACTCTGTGTGTATATAGTGTATTTTATATACTGCATACTGCATACAATATATATATTGTAGATGGATAGATAGGCAGGCAGGCAGGCAGGCAGGCAGGCAGGCAGGCAGGCAGGCAGGCAGGCAGGCAGGCAGGCAGAGATAGATAGATAGATAGATAGATAGATAGATAGATAGATAGATAGATAGATAGATAGATAGATAGATAGATAGATAGAGATAGGTGATGGACGATAGATATAATTTGACCTTTTCTCAGAGTCAAGACAAAATTTTTCTTTCATTGCTCATTGTATTTCACATTGTCGGTTTGCAACTATTTGTCTAATTTATGACTCCCTTTGATCCAAGAAGCTGAGAGGTAGCTCCCTGGAATTTCTTTGTGGTTTTACAAGATTGTAAAATCTCTAATCTTCTCTAATCCTTCCATTACTCTCAAATCAGAGAGTGAGAAATGAGAATTTAGTATAGGCAAATCGGTGAGTCTGCCAATAGGCCAGAATGTCCCAGTTCTTCCTTTATGCCCTCTTTGAATCTTCCTGTGTTGTGCTTTTATAGCACCACCAAAATAGTTCCGGTGTTTCTCAATTCCAACAACTTTAGGGTGTGTAGATTTCAACTCCTGGAATTCCTCATGCTGCCTTAAAGTTGTTGAGGTTGATAAACTGTTCTAGCAGCTCCACCTTCATTTCCTGCCATCAAAATCTTATTCACAACGATTTATTTGTTGATTTCTTGGTGTTCGTTTTGCTGGCTGTATATATTGTTTGCCAGACTTGGGGGATTTGTGTGGGCATCTTGAGAAGAGCAAAGCCAGAGGCATTGCAGGGTGGTAGGGTTAAAAAAATCCAGGGTGGTGTCTGCAACTATTTTAACACACACAAAATTGACAAGGCTTTGATTACTTATTTGTGGCAATTATCTTGTTTATTGACACCCTCTCTGTGGACATTCCTGGACCAAAATAAATCAGGGCAGTAATTAGTATACTAAAATGCAAAATGAAGATGTTCCTTTATGGATCAGAAATCCCTTAATTCCAAGTTGCATATTTGGAAATTTACCCTGTCTTGGAAGCAGATATCTTATTCAGTGATCAAATATTTTATGTTTCCTCAACCATATCCAACATTTTGATTTGTGAAATTGGGATTTAACAGCTTCACTGGCTTTCAAATTAAAAGCTGAGCTAGACAAACGTCAGATTTGCATTTCCTTCAACAATATAACCATGGTTCCTATCAAATTAAAGCTACTCATATCAGAGGAAGACTGCCAGTCTGTTTCCTTTGTGAACGTTCATAAATGTCATATACTGTATAAGTATCAGAACATAGGATGGCCAAATGTGCTGAACTAGAAAAGCACGCCATATTTTTATACGTCTTTTGGATGTCTTCTCAAAGACATCCAAAATATTGGCTGGTCTAAAATCAGCAACTCAGCCTCATATCTGAGAGGATTGGAGTCCAACAATTCCCAGTTCATTTAATCTAACACTCTTCGCAATGCTTCCCTCATTGCAGCAATCAAAAATATTTAGCAGACATGGCAATCAAACTAATAGGCGGAAGGAAGAATGTAGAGAGAAAGTTTGCTGTTACCTACAGACCCAACCTTCCATATCTGATTATAGAGCTCATGAAATCATAGTTCTTAATCTAGTTCAGATAAAATTTTATTTTACCTGATTCCCGAGACACAGAGATTGGATTTTGCTGTTTTCTGGCTTGTATGTTAAGCGCCAAGTAGCCTTCCTCATCCTCCATTTGACAAGATGTTCTTCAGAGTGCCCTTTGAAGAATGTGGTGTGTGTGTGTGTGTGTGTGTTTGTGTGTGTGTGTGTGTGTGTGTGTGTGTGTACACACTTTTCTGAGCTTGCAATTCTGTGGGAGAAGCCGCAGAACCGGCCACTTGTGGTAGAGAAGCAACAGAGAGAATGAGGCCTCTGGCTTGACCATCTCTCAGCACCTCTGCTCCGCTCTTGATAGCTCAATTGTTCCAATGAATTTGTTTCCAAAAAAGGCTGTAGAGAAAGGTCACAGGCCAGCTCTTGTTCACTTAGCTGTTCACTTCATCCCACCCACCCCTCTCACCCCGTGAGAAAACAGCCAATAAATACTATATCAACTGACTACAGAAATGTGCAGGCCTTCCCATTAATGCGCAAGCCTATCTGTCTGAAGAATGCAAGGTGAAAGGTGGAACTGTTAAATGCTTGCTGTGCTTCAACCAAGATTATATTATCTCAGGATGTAAAAATACCCACAAAGGGAGGAAATCCAGACTTCGGCCTCAAGGCTCAGACCCTTACCACGCTGGTTCTAAAGAAAAATAAGTGTTTGGCAAGCCAAGAGATGCTTCTAATGATGCAGCCACAACATTTATTTAATATGCTTCAGAGGTGGGTTGCTACCGGTTTGATTCGTGCACGCTTCACTTTTGTCTCGTCACTCCTTCCCCACTTTGATTCTATGAACACCCACTTTTTCACAAGTACTTCAAACAGTACAGCTATTTCCTCAAAGAAATTAAAATCTAAATAGCTTTGTGGGTTGTGGATTGGCATTAGTCCTAAGGGCCTGAGGGCCTCACTCTGTTAATTTGCAGGCTTTGGGATTAATCAAATGGTTTCAACCTTCTTTCAACCAGCTGCTGGAAATGTTTTTGGAGAGTTTTCCACCATTTCTCTGATAGTCACAGAGAGGTAGAATAATGTTGAGGGACAGGAAGTCCTCCCAGGTCAGTCCTGTAAGGACAAAATTGTGACGTCGCTGAAAACAAAGACTGTGCGATGGGACTTTTCTTCTGGCCTAACTAGCTGGCCAATCACACTGACTTTAACAATGCAAAAGCTGGAGATAGAAGTCCACTGGATGGACTTGATAGGGCATGAAAGCTTATTCTTGTATAATAGTCTCTGTCTGTATGCATGCAGAGCAGAGGTGGGTTGCTGCCAGTTTGGCCCAGAACAGTAGTAGTGGTGGCGGGAGACTCCACCCACCTGCCCTGGATGCTTCTGCTCATGCACAGAAGTGTCTCTCGCGGGAGCATGCCTGAACCAGTAGTAAAAAAATTAGCAACCCACCTCTGGTGCAGAGCCTATGCTGACCACTAGCAACTGTCTTAAAATTCCTGCATTTTTCTCTGAAAGGCTTTTTCACTAGAAGATGGGAACCCACTTGTGACAGTAAAAATAACAATTGTAAATACAAATTAAATAAGGTGTCAAGAGTGTGTGTAGGAAGTGGAAATGGAATACTGGAAGAAGGAAGATTTGCCTACTATTCAAGAATGGACATTAAAAGTAACAAACTTAGCAGAGATGGCTAAAATATCAGCATATCTTAAGGATCACTCAGATGAGAAATATAAAATGGACTGGAGAAGATGGATTGATTATATTCAAGATAAATACGGGACTAAGAAATTCCAGATAGTTTATGACTAAAAAAGCGAGGAATGAGATAATGTGTTTAGAGTTAGCCTAACAAAAGAGGAGTTAAAGCACAAATGAAAGATGATACTAACTTTCAGCGGCGTTCTAGGTGTCTCTTTTGGTGCTTCATCTCCTGGAGTTCCTCGGTGAACCAAGGAGCCCTCCTGGATCCATTGCCTCGGAGAGGCCGTAAAGGTGCAATCCGGTTTAGAGCCCCCGCCACCGCTATATTCCAAGCAGCGACTAAGGACTCTACCGGACTGTGGACGAGAGCGACAGGTATTTCTCCAAGCGCCGTCTGAAATCCCATAGGGTCCATCAGGCATCTGGGGCGGAACCACCTAATCGGTTCCCCCTCCCTACAGTGGGGGATTGGTTATATCTATTTATTGGTTATAAATATCTATCTCAATAGCACTGTGAACCATAAACTACACATTCAGAATTCTTTTTTCATTTACTGTATTAAAATTATTACTTTTTGATTGAAGTATTATGTTAAAGAAACCTTTCTTGCTTAATGCTCTCCAAAGATTTTAACCTTGAAAGGATACCAGGTAGGAACAAGGTAGCCTTAAGGATATTTACCTCTAATAGCAATAGCACTTAGAGTTATATTCTACTTTACAGTGCTTTACAGCCCTCTCTAAGTAGCTTACGGAGTCACCCTATTGGCCGCAAACAATCTGGGTCCTCATTTTACCCACCTTGGAAGGATAGAAGGTTGAGTCAAGTTTGAGCTGGTCTGAATCGAACTGCAAAACTGCTGGCAGCCTGCAGTCATCAGAATTAGCCTGATGTACTATATTCTAACCCAGTGATGGCTAACCTTTTCCGGACCAAGTAGCCAAAGCATACGTGCATGAATGCACGCACGGGTGCACGAACCCCCAAAATGTCATGCATGTGCATCCCCTGCAATCACTCTGTGTGCATGCACATGCACCTCCTGCATGCGTCCCGCCCCTGCATGCACGGCAGAGACCCAAAGACCAGCTGACTGGTTGGAGGGGCACACATGCACGGTGGAGCTGAACTGGGCTGACAGCCCATTAGAAAGGGTGCTGTGTGCTACCTCTGGCACACGTACCATAGGTTTGCTATCTCAGTTCTAACCACTGCGCCACCATGGCTACTAATCCATTATAGTAGAGTCTACAGATTAATCCAGTGTAGTATAGTATGGTATGGTATAGTATGGGGTGGGGTGTGTGTGATTGTATGGTGTGGTGTATATTGTGTAGTGTGGTGTGTGATGTATGATGCACATAGCATTGTGAATATAGTGTGGTGAGGTGTGAGTGTGATGTGTGTGTGTGTGTGTGTGTGTGTGTGTGTGTATGGTGTGTATGGAGCAGTGGTGGGATTCCAAATTTTTTATTACCGGTTCTGTTGATGTGGCCTGGTGGGCATGGCAGGGGAAGGATACTGCGAAATCTCAATTCCCTCCCCACTCCAGGGGAAGGTTACTGCAAAATCCCCATTCCCTCCCGATCAGCTGGGACTCGGGAGGCAGAGAATAGATGGGGGCAGGGCCAGTCAGAGGTGGTATTTACCAGTTCTCCAAACTACTCAAAATTTCCGCTACCGGTTCTCCAGAACTGGTCAGAACCTGCTGAACACCACCTCTGGTGTAGACAAACATTGGGAGTTTGGGATATGAGAAGGTAATGGAGGTAGTTTCAGTAGATAGTTGCTAAGGGGAAAACTTTGAAAAGCCCAACTCTCAATGCTATGAATTTCTGTTGACCCTAACCCTACCTTTCCAAAGCAGGACCCATGGATTCCAGTAACTACTAGTATCTCCGATTGAAACTGTTCTTACAGCACATGAGAAAACATCTCTAATTAAATGAATCATGTCCCAATGTAAGCATCCTGCCTAAACTGGTTTCTCCATATCAGGGTATATTAAAATAATTTTGATACCCAGAATACCAAACCTGCCCATTTATTAGATTTAAATGGGCAGGTTTGGTATGAAACCTATGAAAAAGATATGTGAGTCATTAGGCTCTACCAAAATTTGGCAGAATTCCTGTTTCCTTTATTTGTTTTTCCATATTGCATCAAGTTCTGACATGATTGTGAAAATAAAGAGATGTTTAGCCTAAGAATTCAGGAGTATTTATTAAGAGGTTCTTTTTGAGGGAGGGGGATTAATCAAAAGCCTGTCTCAAATCAAGACATAACAAATTACTCCTTGGAATTTATTATTTTAACAGCAAAAGTGATGTGGGTTTTAGTTGTCTCCTTATTTGTCTTCCAAGTTCCCGCCAGTCAGTCCCTGAAAGGACAATGGATGCTTCTGGAAGGTTCTCTGGCTCAGCTTGTCATCATTTCTCTAGGCTTTAAGGGGAGGTCTTGACTGGTTCCCGAGAGAAATAAACACACAACCACTATTCTAAAGCAAACAAACTGTAGCTAGGTTTTCAAATGGTGCCTTCGACATATGGATGCCATTTTCAAAGAGATTCAACCTAAGGGGCAGTCCTTCATAGTAGGCCAGTTCAAGACAGAGGCAAAGCAGAGATTCTGGGATGCTCTTCTCTGTAGTAAGGTAGAATAAGAGAATTTTATTTATTTTTTTGTTTATTATATTTATCTCACCATTATTATTATTACAAATAACCCAAGGTGGAGAACATACCCCACATTCCTTCCTCCTCCTCCTATTTTCCCCACAACAACAACCCTTTGAGGTAGGTTGGGCTGAGAGAGTGACTAGTCTAAAATCAGCCTATTTATTATAAGAAGAACACAGAACACCTTAGATGGATTTTTGAGATTAATTCATCAGGCAAAAAGTTATCAGACTGAATTTTAATCCTACCTTTTTGTCTTTCATGGCTAAGGTAGGATTAGAACATACAATCTCCTGATGTCTAGCCTGATGCCTTAATCTTAACCTTAAAAGTCCGTCTAAGGTGCTCTGTAACCCCCTTATGCTAAACCTGGAGGGGTTTGTGGAATCAAAATGCAGGATCCAAAGCTCGTAATCGAGGCTCGCTGCAGTATTTACTGTTAACACTGGAGAAATTCCCTTGAGAAAATAATTCCTGCAGAGAAAAAGATGCTGTCAGGCTTGTCTCAGCTTGGATGTTTAGGAAAGAAAGACCCTTGAATCCACTTGTAGCAAAAGGTATACTTTTCTTAAAGTCAAGTGGTTACAGCGCAAGAAAAGCTGAATCTGAGTATTCCCGCAGAAA